>NC_057813.1:302507839-302622506 GCF_018294505.1 Triticum aestivum | reverse complement strand
GACATCACAATATCTCTTATTTAATTAATGCATCTATATATTTGGTAAAGGGTGGAAGACTTGGCCTTTTGCCTGGTGTTTTGTTCCACTCTTGCCGCCCTAGTTTCCGTCATACCGGTGTTATGTTCCCAAATTTTGCGTTCCTTACGCGGTTGGGTGATTTATGGGACCCCCTTGACAGTTCGCTTTGAATAAAACTCCTCCAGCAAGGCCCAACCTTGGTTTTACCATTTGCCTCACCACCACCTATACCCTTCCCTTGGGTCGGCCAACCCAAGGGTCATCTTTATTTTAGCCCCCCCCGGGCCAGTGCTTGTCTAAGTGCTGGTCTGAACCGAGTAGACTGCGGGGCCCCCTCGGGGAAACTCGAGGTCTGGTTTTACTCGTAGGATGTCTCATCCGGTGTTGCCCTGAGAACGAGATATGTGCAGCTCCTATCGGGATTTGTCGGCGCATCGGGCGGCTTTGCTGGTCTTGTTTTACCATTGTCGAAATGTCTTGTAAACCGGGATTCCGAGTCTGATCGGGTCTTCCTGGGAGAAGGTATAACCTTCGTTGATCGCGAGATCTTATCATGGGCTAAGTTGGGACACCCCTGCAGGGTATCATCTTTCGAAAGCCGTGCCTGCGGTTATAGGCAGATGGGAATTTGTTAATGTCCGGTTGTAGATAACTTGACACCATATCCGAATTAAAACGCATCAACCGCGTGTGTAGCCGTGATGGTCTCTTTTCGGCGGAGTCCGGGAAGTGAACACGGTTTTGGGTTATGTTTGATGTAAGTAGGAGTTTAGGATCACTTCTTGATCATTGCTAGCTTCACGACCGTTCCTTTTGCTCTCTTCTCACTCTTATTTGCGTATGGTAGCCACCATATCATGCTTAGTCGCTGCTACAACCTCACCACTTTACCCCTTCCTTTCCCTTTAAGCTTTGCTAGTCTTGATACCCATGGTAATGGGATTGCTGAGTCCTCGTGGCTCACAGATTACTACAACAATAGTTGCAGGTACAGGTTATGCGATGATCATGACGCGAGAGCAATGCTTGCTTGCGTTGAGTTCTTCTTCTGCTTCTTCTTCGATCAGGGATAGGTTCCAGGTCGGCAGCCTAGGATAGCAGGGTGGATGTCGTTTGAGTTTCTGTTTGTGTTTCATCCGTAGTCGGATGTTGCTCTTGTAAGATGATGTTGTATTCGTGTGGCATTGTATGCCTTTTGTATGTATCCCCATCTATTATGTAATGTTGATGTAATGATATCCACCTTGCAAAAGCGTTTCAATATGCGGGTCTATCCTTGGTAGGACCTTCGAGTTCCTTTTGGATAGGGTCGCATATTGGGCGTGATAGCTCCGCATCATCTCCCCTCCCTTCGAAAGGATCCGACCTCGGATCAAGATCTTCATCACCATGGAAAGGCAAGAGGTCTTTGACGTTGAAGATGTCGCTCACGTTGTACTTGTCTCGTGGGAGTTCAATCTTGTAGGCGTTGTTGTTGTAGCGTGCTAGCACCTTGAATGGTCCATCGTCTCGAGGTAGTAGTTTGGACTTGCGTTCGTTGGGGAAGCGGTCCTTGCGAAGGTGTAGCCACACGAGATCACCTATGCTGAAGATCATGGGTTGTTTGTCGACGATGAGCTTGGTGGCTAGTCGATGTACGTGGCGCTCGATGATGTTTCTTGTATCTTCATGCATCTTCTTGATGTAGCTTGCTCGTTCACTCACATCCATGTTGGTGCGCTCTTGTAGAGGGAGAGGTAGGATGTCCAATGGGGACAACGGGTTGAAGCCGTAGACGACCTCGAAGGGGGACCTGCCGGTAGTCGAATGTTTTGCGCCGTTGTAGGCGTACTCGGTGATGGGTAGACACGCCTCCCACTCCTTGATGTTCTTCTTGATCAACACGCGAAGTAGAGTGGATAGTGTCCGGTTTATCACCTCCGTTCAGCCGTCGGTTTGAGGATGGTATGCAGATGAGAACAAGAGCTTGCTTCCGAGCTTGGCGCATAGAGCTTGAAATTCCTGCAAAAGAGATTGAAACACCAAAGGTAGCTCGTGAGTGGTGTTAGTTTTTGGTTCTCCATCCTTGCATACAAGGACAAAGTGCATCACGCTCAATGGGTTCTCACACACTTCTCTCATCTCACTTTTTGTGGCAAATAGTATGAGGTTTTTCTCTCTAGGCGAAGAGGCGCTCAAGTTTGGCTTGTTGCTCTCACTCATGTTTTGGTGGATCACTTTCTCACTCTTCTCTCTATGGTGGGTGGCTTGCTTTTCGGCTATCACTTGGCTAGGAGACATAAGTCGTAGCACATATTCTTTTCCTTTCATCTTGAAGCTATAGTGATTGGTACGCCCCTTGTGGACGACACCACGGTCGAATTGCCATGGTCGACCAAGAAGGAGGTGGCAAACGGTCATTGGGACCACATAACATTCCAAAGTGTCTTCATATGCACCAATTTTGAAGGATACTTGCACCGTATGCTCAACTCGTATATTACCGGAGTCACTAAGCCATTGAACCTTGTAGGGGTGCGGGTGCTTCCTCTTGACCAATTGAAGCTTGGAGCATAGTTCTTAGCTTGCCAAGTTGTGGCAACTACCTCCATCGATAATGACCTTGACGGAACTTCCGTTGATGCCTGCCTTGGTGTGGAAGATATGGCATCGTTGGTCTTCTTCTTGTTGATGTTGAAGTGTCAAGACCTTGGAGACAACGAGAGCGGGGCTCGTATCTTCATCACAAAAGACTTGATCATCTTCATCCTCGTTCACGCGCCGGTGCATGGCCACTTGCTCGATAGCTTCTATTTCATCTTCACTCATTGAGTCATAGGTGCCATCGTCATTGAGGAGCATGGTGCGCTTGTTGATGCATTGGAAGGACTTGTGGCCTCGGCCGCCACATGTGAAGCACTTGAGTGAACTTATCTTGACGGTCTCATCGGTCGGAGTTGAGGAAGAAGCACGCGGCTTGTAGTTGCTTGTAGTAGGAGGAAGACGACTTGAACTTGACGAAGGATTCTTGTATGATGTCTTGTCGTTGTTGCTTGGAGAAGGCTTGGTTGACGTAGATGTTGGAGGAGTTGTTGAAGCTTGATTGTTGGAGAAGCCGTATGTCTTGGAGGAGTACTTGAAGTCGTCTTGTACTTGACATTCCGCCTTGGTCGCTTGATGTACTAGCTCGATGAGGTTGGAGTAGGGTTGGAAGTCGGCGATCTTGTTGATGGGGTGATTGAGTCCATTCAAGAATCATGCCATTGTTTGCTCATCATCTTCCTTGACATTGGCTCGAATCATGGCTATTTCCATTTCCTTGTAGTATTCTTCAACACTCTTTGTTCCTTGCTTGAGGAGTTGTAGCTTCTTGAAGAGATCACGGTTGTAGTAGGTGGGCACAAATCGTGCTCTCATGACATCCTTCATTTGATCCCAAGTGGTGATTGGAGGGTCACCTCTTGCTTCTCGGCTCTCAAGGACTTGTTCCCACCATATGAGCACATAGTCTTGGAACTCAAGTGATGCCATTGCAATCTTCTTCTCTTCCTCATAGTTGTGCAAACGAAAGATTTTGTCGACCTTCAATGCCCATGAGAGATATTCTTCCGGATCATTGCTTCCATTGAACTTGGGCATTGTGAATTTGAGTTTTTCGTATCGTTGCTCTTCATCTTGATAGCGGTTGCGGTAGCGCTCTTGCCTTGGAAAGTCCTCGAATGCTCGTTCCTCATGATGTCGCTCTTGGTGTTGAGGAGGGTCTTGAAGCACTTGTTCCACTTGGTGTCGCTCTTGTTGCACTTGAGGTTGAGGTGGATCTTGACGAACTTGGGGAGGAGCTTGAGAAACTTGATGGTGCACACATGGTTGATAGTTCCTCTCTTGTATTTCTTCTCGAATGGCTTCCTCTTGATTCCGCCGTTCGAGATTGCGGTTGGCGATGGCTCGACTTGATTCTTGAAGGGCACGTTCCGCCTCAATAGCTTGTGCTTCTCGTTGTTGTTGTTGAAGACGTTGAGCCTCGGCGTCTTGTTTCTCTTGGTGTAGACGCGCTCGTTCTTCTTCTTCTTGACGACAAAGACATTGTCGTTCTTGAGCTTGAGCAAAAGCGACTTGATTTGCTTGAGGACGAGGGACTTGTTCATCAACTTGCTCTTGGGAATGCTTGACGTGTCGTGGATCTCGAGATGCATGACGGTCTTGACGCGCGGCTCATTGAAGAATGGTCGATGATGGTGTACTTGAGCCGGAGGAGGTGTCGTCGGAGTGTCGACTTGAATGGCTCCGTCTTGAGTAGGAAGAAGTTGAAGAATGCCGGTTGACCAACAAAGCTCGGATCTCGTCCATCTTGCATCATTCCCTTGCTTGTGCGCGTCGAGCTTGTTCTCGAAGTAGTCGCGTGTTCGTTGCTCGGAGAGTCGTAAGTCGGTGGCGAGGTTGTCGATGCGGTCGTTAATGGCTTGTTGCTCTTGATGTAGAGCTCGTTGTGCACCAAAGAGGTGGCTCTTGGTGACGAAGGATGACATGTCGTCGTCTTGCTCGATGAAGAGTGGGTTGGTAGAGGAGCTTGGCCTATCCATCATAAGAAAGTGGTGGTGAGAAGGAAAATGAGAGAACAAAACCAAAGTTACCTTTTCCGAAGATTGTGGATGTAACAAGTACGATCCCACGTGATGTTACAATAGGGGAATTGGTACCGGGAATTGTTTCTCACACCTACAAGTAAATGGTTTATGGAGGAGCTTGGTTAGGAAAGACACAAATAATTCAAGCAAATGTTAGTCGAGATGTTGATAAAGTTGAGAAGATTCACAAATGGCAAATAAGACAAATAGATCAACCTCCCAATATAACACGAGGAACACACACACGGAAGATAAATGGGATCCGCACAACCAAGGAATGAGCTTGAAGATATCGAAACATGGGAAAAGCTCTTGTCGTACGGATACTAGAGAGACGCTAGCTCGATTGCACTAATGGGCTAGATACGCTAGTGCACCAACCTAATAGAGAATCTACTCGTATCACTATCCCAAGTATGCATATGTATGTGGTGACCAAGATGATGCACAAATGCGAAGGCTCGATGCTATTGCTTATAACCTCTTTGCTTCTCTTCTCTTTTGCTTAAAAGCTTTTTATCTCCTCTCTTTTTTCACTATGCCACGATGCTTGCTATGCGAGACACACAACGAGATAACAAGTAGTAGATGCACGGGATGGACGGAACACTAAATGGTGCACTAAGACGTGGCCCGACAATACTCAACAAGCTAGTCTCGATGGGTAAGCTACGTAAAATGGCTCAAAGCTATCAAGTTAATGGCAAGGGAGTACAAAGTGTCGTCGAGGTTACCGTCCTTGCTTACGGTCGAAGATGATCTTGTCAAAGTCAAAGTGTTGTCCGAGTTGATGATTGGTGGCGATGATGTTACCAAGTTGCGCCTAAGTAGCTGAAACACCTTAGGACACAAGAGAAATCGCAACCGAACACTCAACAAACACGTGGAATGGTGCGAAAGAACACGAGGGATGGTGGTGAAACAAAAATAAGAAAAACAGAAAATGGCCGAATGTTTTTGGATGGCCCGTGCGCACGGGGTAAGTGAGGCCCGTGTGCACGGGGTCCCATGTGCACGGGGTCCCGATGGCCCGTGTGCACGGGGTCTCCCGAGAGCGGATGAACTTCTGTGATTTCATGGGGATTGCAAGTTTTTGGCCAAATTCCAGTGGGGGATGGGTGGGGATGATGGTGGAGTGGTAGATCCACTTGTCAAACACCAAATTCGTGGATTAAATCAACCAAGTCTCACAAGATCAACAAATTGCAAGAAAAATTTTTGGGGCTATTTTTGGTGGGGATTTTCGGATCAGGACGAAAAACAACAAAATCAAGCTAGAAAGTGGAAGGTAGGGACTCCAAGATATGAATCAACCTGGCTCATGATACCATATGATGTAGGGTAGAACCCTAGGAAGGATCTTTTCACACTTGGAGGGGGGAAATGGAGAGAAATCACAAGAACACAATGATGAACACAAAGGGACAATCACTCCAACAATTCCCAATTACACATCCACTAGAGTAACAACACAAGATCCACAAGTCTCAAACACAATCAAAGGAAAGATACAATGGCAAAGTTCATCCCAAATACAAAGGAAGGGGGGTCTTGGTGGTAGTCTTCTCCCAATGGAGGTCTTGAAATCCTCAAGGATTCTTCCCTAATGGGGTCTTGATCCTCAAAGAGGGAAGGTAATGGAGCAAAGCTCACCAAGATATCATCCAATACTTTGCTAACCCTAAACATGGCCCTAGGTACGAATTATATAGGCTTGGGGTCGAAGGAGACGAAGGGGAGTCGGAGATCCAATCTTAGCCGGCCATCTTGGGAGGCCCGTGCGCACGGGGTAAGTTGGGCCCGTGCGCACGGGGGTCCCGTGGGCACGGTACAGGCCCGTGCGCATGGGGTGCTCCAGCGCCGGGTTCCTATGTAGCCCATGGGCATGGGGTCTCTGGGGCCCGTGCGACGGGGTCACCTGGGACATGCTGTTTTGCGGCTGCTGCACTCCTTCTTGATCCTTATGGCCTTTGGGTGGTTCTCCTTCTCCTTGGGGATGCTCCTGAGCTCCTTGGTGATGTTCCACTTCATACCTAAGGATGCATAGCATATTTTGGTGAGGTAGTATACATGTTCCATTTGTGTCCATATGCAAGTCTAGTAGGAAGGAGTTCACCTCGGTTTCCAAAGCACGTGCTCTAGCTCTTGTCATGCGTCCTTGTGGGGGTGGATGTGTTGATGTAGAGTCCATGGGGATGATGGAAGGATGCTCCGCATCAATTAATGGGACACTTTGGCGTGAAGAAGACGGAGGACGTACTTGCTACACATTTCTTTTGGCCGAAGATGAGACGGGATGTTGAGCGTTTTATTGCTCGCTGCACTACATGTCAAAAAGCTAAGTCACGACTCAATCCTCATGGTTTATATATGCCTTTGCCTGTACCTTGTGTTCCTTGGGAGGATATATCTATGGACTTTGTTTTAGGTTTACCTCGAACAAAGAAGGGGAGGGATAGCATATTTGTTGTCGTGGATAGATTCTCGAAAATGGCACACTTTATACCATGTCATAAAAGCGATGATGCTGTTAATGTTGCTGACTTGTTCTTTCGTGAAATTATTCGCTTGCATGGTGTGCCAAATACTATTGTTTCAGATCGTGATACTAAATTTCTTAGCCACTTTTGGAGATGTTTATGGGCTAAGTTGGGGAATAAACTTCTTTTTAGTACTACTTGTCACCCCCAAACTGATGGACAAACTGAAGTAGTCAATAGAACATTGTCTACTATGCTTAGGGTTGTTTTTTGAAGAATAATAAGAAAATGTGGGAGGAATGCTTGCCTCATATAGAATTTGCTTATAATCATTCGTTGCATTATACTACTAAGATGTGCCCTTTTGAAGTTGTGTATGGTTTCCTACCTCGTGCACCTATTGATTTGTTGCCTCTTCCATCTTCGGAGAAGGTTAATTTTGATGCTAAACAACGTGTTGAATTGATTTTAAAAATGCATGTGTTAACTAAGGAAAACATTGAGCGTATGAATGCTAAATATAAACTTGCTGGAGATAAGGGTAGAAAACATGTTGTGTTTGCACCTGGAGATCTTGTTTGGTTACATTTGCATAAAGATAGATTTCCTGATTTGTGCAAATCAAAGCTAATGCCACGTGTTGATGGTCCCTTTAAGGTGTTAGAGAAAATAAATGATAATGCATACAAACTTGAGCTACCTGCAGATTTTGGGGTTAGTCCCACTTTTAACATTGCAGATTTGAAGCCTTATTTGGGTGAGGAAGATGAACTTCCGTCGAGGACGACTTCATTTCAAGAAGGGGAGGATGATGAGGACATCAATACCATTGTTACACCCACAACCCGTGCTGCTATACATACTGGACCAATTACTAGAGCTCGCGCATGCCAACTAAATTACCAGGTACTTTCGGTTCTTGGTAATGATTCTAATGTTCATGAGAATATGATGCTGCCTAAATTGGATACATTTGTTTTGCTTACAAATAAAGGGCCTAGCTTGGAGAAGGATGAACATTGGAGCAAGAAAAAGCATGGAGATGATGGCATGCGCAAGGGGAACAAGAACGGAGTTACGATTGATGATTTTAGGTCTTTGAAGCCACCATAACGAGTGCATGAAGCCTTGGACGAAATATACAAGATGCCACTTCATAAATTTCGTCTAGAGGCTATTATAGGTGCTGCATCACCTTTTTATTGCGCCAGGCCCATGTAATTTCGAAATACATTAGTATAGGCTATTTTTAGAGTCCGTATGTGTGGGGAAACAAGAGATAGGGTTGATTTCGGACCCCTCCACCAAGGGCCACGAAATTCCCTCTCTCTTCCTCCATATATACAGCCCTTAGGGCACCGTTTAGACTTTGGGTTTTGTTTAGATTAAAAGTTCGCCATAGCTGCAAGTTCGCGTACTTCGTTTGTGTTCAACGACCAGACAAAGGCGTCATAGAACCCCACCTTGACCAATAAAGCTTTCATCTTATATTCGCAATATCCAGATTGCAATCTTAGTTTCTTGTTTGTTCTTCGTTTGCTCGCAGGAAACATACCCTCATGGTCAGGTTGATCGTGCTCCGGCGTGGTCAATAACCTCTCGGAGTTGGTTTAGCGATTGCTAAGGCGCAACGTCCTCGCACGTTCGTAGTCGGATCGTCAAAGTCGACTTCCACCAAAGCGAAATCCATCATGTCATCGAAAGACGGGACACCTTTGCCTCTATCACACGGAAACACACACACGGATAGATAAATGGGGTCCTGCAACCAAGGAATGAGCACAAAATGTGGAATCCACGGAAAACGCTCGTGTTGCACAACTCAAGAGAGACGCTAGCACGATTGCGCAATAGGCGGATACGACACTTGTGCACAACCTATAAGATGCAAAATGGATAAACTTCTATTCCAAGTATTCTATGTATGTATGGTTCCCGGTGTTTCTCTCAAGATGATCAAAGATGATCGGATATGACAATCTTATGTGCAATGTGGTATGAGGCTATGCCACTTGCTTACAAGCTTCTTTGCTCTCTTTCTTTTGCTTAAAAGCTTCTTTTTTTCTATGGCCACTTTTGCACAATGCACAAACCAAGATAGCAATTGCGTATATGCGGGAACAAACTTGTGACACGAGATATGATACCAATATATGCACCACGATGATATGGTATGTATGCGATGGGAAGTATGATCACTAATGTGCACAAGTAACGTTGCCGGAAATACTCAAATGGCTAGTCTCGATAGGCAAGTAATGCAAAATGGGCTAGGGGTTAACGATGCAATTGCAAGGGGATTATACAATGGTGTCGTTGAGGTTACCGTCCTTTGCAATGATGAGTGGCGGTGTTCTTGATGTAGATACCAAGATGATGTAGACCCGTCCCTAAGTAGCTGAAACACCATAGGAAACGGTAAAAACCGCAAACTCAAAATCTCAAATGACAAATGTCAAATGGTGGTAGTGGAAATGGCAATTTGGAAGTGGTGGTGGTGGATGATGAAGAAGCAACCGTCCCTAAGTAGCCGAAACACCTTAGGAGACTCACGTCGCCACTCAAACAACCACAAATGCTAAATGGATCAAAATGGGTTAGGTTGCAGAAGGCTATGGTGGTTTTGCGGATGATATGGTGGAAGGCCTAGGCAAAGATGCCAAAATGTCAAAATTTTGACGGAGTCAAATGGTGATGGATCCTATCTAGGTGGATGGTGGATGTCAATAGCTACTCAACGAGCTAAAGAACGCGAAATTCGGACTCCGGATGTGGTAGTTCTGGGCGAAATGGTGAAGTGCACGCGACTGCTGTAGGGGGGGGCGTGCGCACGGGGTCTAGGGCCCGTGGGCACGGGGTGCCGTGCGCACGGTACACACATCAATGGCACGGGGTCACCTGGGACACGCGGGTTTGGCGGATTTCTTCCAGATCTGGGCGGCACAATGATGGATCTCGTGGATGGGGTGTAGCTGGGGGTATGGGGGTGGTATGGGGTGGTGGGGCAGAGGCCGAAGCGCACTGGAAGGGCCGTGCGGACGGGGTCTGCGAAGCCCGTGTGCACGGGGGCCCGTGTGCACGGTGTTCCGATGGCCCGTGTGCACGGGGTCCTCGAGGAGCGGACGAACAGCTCCGGATCCGTGGCAAATCTCGAATCTGAGGTCAAAATCGAAGTGTGGAAGGTAGGGTAAGGTGGTAGAGGGGTGGATCTACTTGCTAAACACCAAATTCATGGATCAAATCCAACAAAATCTCATCAAACCAACAAATCACAAAAAAAATTGGGGCTATTTTTGATGGGGAATTTTCGAATTTAGGACAAAACCACACAAAACTAGGCTAGAAAACAAAGAGGGGGCTCCAATTTCCTGAGAAACCATGGCTCATGATACCAAGATGATATAGGGTGAAACCCTATGGGGAGATCTTTCACGAATTGGAGGGGGAATCCCCAAGAACAAGATGAACACAAGAGGGAAAACAAGAGGAACACTCAAGAACAAGTCCAATCACACATCCACTAGACAATCAAACACACAAGATCCACAAGGTACATGAACAACAAAAGGAAAGATACAAGGTAAAGTTCATCCCAAATCCTATGAAGGAGATGAGGGCTTGAATCCTAGAAGGATCTTCCAACGAAGGGGGGCTTGAATCCCGCGGGATCTTCTCCAATGGAGGCCTTGAACTCCAATGGAGTGTCTCTCTCTCAAGAGAAATCCCACAAGGGGAGATACATGAGCTAGGCTCTAGTGTTTAGATCTATCCTTAGCTAAGTCTAAATGGAGGAGATGAAGGAGTATATATAGTCCTAGGCAAAGAGAGGGATGAGTGGGGGCGAAATGGAAAAACAAGGGCAAAGCCCGCAACATCACACAGGGGGCCCCATGTGCATGGGGTAAGTGGAGCCCGTGCGCACGGGGTATCCAGGGACCGGACGCAAGGGCCCGTGCGCATGGGGTCCATGAGGCCCGTGGACTTGGGGGTCCCGTGGGCACGGTACATGCCCGTGCGCACAGGGTCTTCAGGACCGCCAGCCTGGGAGGCCCGTGGGCACGGGGTCGGAGGGGCCCGTGCGCACGGGGTCGCCTGGGAGCTGCTGCCTTCTTCTTGGCGCTTCCTTCTCTGCTTCCAGGCTTCCGTCTTGGATGGTGTAGTTGTTCTCTTGTGCTTGGACTCCTCCATGATGAATGTGTAGCTCCGCTCACACCTAAGTATGCACACGAGAGAGGGGTCAAGTAGTATACCATCCTCGAAGGGTACAAGTGAACACGTGTAAAGGAGATGATTCACCTTTGTATGCATGAAGTAGATGTGGCACGTGTCACTTGCCAAATGGACTCTTGACATGGTGATGTCCATAGGATGCTCCGCATCAAGAGTCGAACGCACAACGTAGATGATGCGGAGCATCCTACAGTCATCACCATGTCAAGAGTCCGTTTGGCAAGTGACACGTGCGACCTCTACGTCACATACACAAAGATGAATCTTCTCCTTTACACGTGCTCACTTGACCCCTTTGAGGATGGTATACTACTTGACCCTCCACTCATGTGCATGCATAGGTATTGCCGGAGCATCACAGACAACGAGGAGGAGTGCAAGCGCCAAGGATCACCTACACCATCCGCGAGGGAAGCGTGGAAGAGAAGGAAGAAGAAGCCTGGACAAGCTTCTGGAAAGCCCGGAAGTTCCGGCCGCTGCCCGGAACTTCCGGCCCCCGGAACCTCCGGCCGTCCCGGAACTTCCGGCCCCAACGCATCGAAGCCGTCCGAGAGTGTGCCAACTCCCTGGATAGCCCGGACCTTGGCCGGACCTTTGCCCGGAACCTCCGGCGCCCGGACCTTCCGGCCTTCCCCGGAACTTCCGGCCCTGCCTGGGCGCAGAGACTCGGCTCGTGGCCATGTACCCTTTCGCCCCTCACCTAGCCCGTCGTGGCTACTACTATATATACTCATCCCCCTCCTCCATTCTAGGGTTAGCAAATATGATAGCTCATTCTTAGGTGAGCTTTGCTCCTACCTCTACTCTTGAGAGAGAGAGACAGACTACCACTCCCTTGGAGTTCAAGACCTCCATGTGAGAAGATCCCGCGGGATTCAAGACCCCCTTCGTGGGAAGATCCTTCTAGGATTCAAGCCCTCATCTCCTTCATAGGATTTGGGATGAACTCTACCTTGTATCTTTCTCTTTGTTGTTCATGTACCTTGTGGATCTTGTGTGTTTGATTGTCTAGTGGATGTGTGATCGGACTTGTTCTTGAGTGTTTCCCCTTATGATTTCTCCCCGTTCTTCCCCGTGTTCATCGTGTTCTTCGAGGGATCCCACTCCAAACGTGAAAGATCGGCCTACACCGGGTTAGCCCCGTATCATATGGTATTAGAGCTTAGGTTTATCACGGATTTGGAGTCCCTCCCATCATTTTCTAGCCTTCTTTTGCTTGATTTCGTCCTAAATTCGAAAATCCCCACCAAAAATAGCCCCAAATGTTTTTTGTGATTTGTTGGTTTGGATGATGTTTTGTTGATTTTGATTCATGGATTTGCTTGGTTTCAAGTGGATCTAGCTTTCCTCCATCTTTCCCCCATTCCCATCCACGAAATCTCCCCAATTTTGACCTTGGAAATCGAGTTTTTCCGCCACCGTTCCCAGATCTGGAATTTAGGGTTCGTCCCGGACGAAATTCCACGACCCCCGGAACTTCCGGACTCCCCCGGAACTTCCGTCCCCCGGAACTTCCGGGCTAAACAGAGAGTTTACCCAAAGTCCCCAGACTTTTTCTGCGACCCCCGGAACTTCCGGCCACCCCCGGAACTTCCGGAGCCCGGAACTTCCGGCCCTAGGCCCGGAACTTCCGGCCTAACCAGAAAGTTTCACCGAAATTTCAGCATCAGCCTCTTTCACCTTTTTCATCATAACTTTTCGCTCCGAACTCCAATTTGAGTATTCTTTGGCTCGTTTTGAAGCTATCGACGTGCCCGAGGTCCTCACGTTGGTTTCACCACCATTTGACTCCATATAATTTTTGGAACTTTGGCATCTTTGCCTAGGCCTTCCATCGTAACATCAACATTGCCACCACTGACTTCCGCAACCTAACCCATTTTGTTTCCCATAGCATTTGAGGTTGTTTGAGTAGTGACTTGAGTCTCCTAAGATGTTTAGGCTACTTAGGGACGGTTTCTTCTTCCTCAACCGCCACCATAACTTCCGCATAAGCTTGCCCACCATACACTTCCACCATCGCAACTTAACCCAATTGTTGTTTGAGCTTGTTTGAGTTGTGGCTTGTGTCTCCTATGGTGTTTAGGCTACTTAGGGACGACAACTTCAACTCCGAAACGTGTATAGCCCACCTCCACTTCCGCATTGCCAAGTGCAACCACCACCGCTCTCCACTACCACCATTTGACATTTTGCCTTTGGAGATTTTGAGTTTGCGGGTTTTCCGTTTCCTAAGGTGTTTCGGCTACTTAGGGACGAGTCTCCATCATCTTGGTATCTACATCAAGAACACCGCCACTCATCATTGCAAAGGACGGTAACCTCGACGACACAATTGTATATTCCCCTTGTAAATTGCATTGATAACCCCTAGCCCATTTTGCGTTACTTGCCTATCGAGATTAGCCATTTGAGTATTGCCGGCAACGTTACTTGTGCACATTAGTGATCATACTTCCCATAGCATACATACCATATCATCTTGGTATCATATATTGTGTCACAAGTTTGTTCCCGCATATACACAATTGCTATCTTGGTTTGTGCATTGTGCAAAGTGGCCATATCAAAAAAAAGAGAAGAGAATAAGCTTTTAAGCAAAGAAAAAGAGTGAACAAAGAGCTTGTAAGAAATAGCCATAGCATCAAAATACATCATATGGTATCATACTTGATCATCTTGGATCATGTTGTGAGAAACACCGGGAACCATACATACATAGCATACTTGGAATAGAAAGTTTATCCACTTTGCATCTTATAGGTTATGCACAAGTGTCGTATCCGCCTATTGGGAAATCGTGCTAGCGTCTCTCTTGAGTTGTGCAACACAAGCGTTTTCCGTGGATTCCACTTTTTGTGCTCATTCCTTGGTTGCACGACCCCATTTATCTATCCGTGTGTGCGTCTCCGTGTGCCATTCAGTGCTATTGGTCTAGTTGTTTCTCTTGTGAATTTGTGAATCTCTTTCAACATTATTGACTCTTGCTAACATTTTGCATCAAATTTTTGTGCCACTATCCTCACCGAGCTCTACCATAAGCTTTACTTGATAGGTGTGAGTGAACAAGTCCGGTACCAATTCCACTATTATTTCATCTCACATTGAGTGAAACGGGATACATCCTCAACTTTGGGAAAAGGTAACTTGGTATTGTTTATCTCATTTCCTACTCACCTCTACTCGAGTCTTGTGATGGATAGGCAAGGCATTTCACCTTCGGTCTACAACAACAACGACGAGTTCGATGCCACGAATAACAACTCTGACGCCAAGATGCAAGCTAAAATGGAGGAGATCAAAGCCCTCATCAAGTCCTACAAGCGATTTTCCTCATCTTCGAGAAGACACTCAAGAGCACATGCTTCTGAGCTACCATCTCCGGCAAGATCACATCGGCATCGACACCATCACCAACAAGAACGTGAAGGTCAAGAGCTCTACACAGCCAACCGCTCAAAGACTTCACCATCTCCCTTGGCCTCTTCACCAAGCGACTTCAAGGCATCTTCACCTACGGACATACGGCATCTTCGCCAACAAGAACCTCAAGGCTATGCTCTAGAGAAGCTCCCCAAGCTCAAGTCCGCGACTTCCACAAGCTACTACGACCTCGACATCGACCACGCGATTCATTTCTATGGGACTCACGAACCCGAGGAGTACCTCGAGTGGGAGCGCTTAATGGACGACTACCTCAAGCTACATCAAGTTCGTCCCGAAGATCAAGTGAAGTGCGCCACAAGAAACTTCCACGACTACGCATCGGCATGGTGGCTTCACACACCTTCGGAGAGCTACAAGATGAGTTGGCCCAAGATGAAGAGAGCTTTGCGGCGAGAGTTTGTGCCTCCAACCTACACGGAACAACTTCAACGCCAATTGGAGAACACCATCCAAGGATCCAAGTCCATCGATGCGTACTTCAAGGACATGAAGAATGCCTTGCGACGAGCCGGCGTGGACGACCCCATTTGGATGAAGTTCGACTTCATGATCGGATTGCACAACGACATCTCCAAGACAATCTTCCTCGAGAACTACAAGTCTATCAACGACTACTACATTGGTGCTCTCAAGGCGGAACAAGGACTCATGAAGGCCAATGCTTCTCCACCCCAAGCACACTTCGCGGTGACCAAGCTCTACGACAAGCAAGAGGCTAGTACCACCATGATGTCCAAGCCCGACGAGCTCCAAGACGATGCTCCCAAGTGCGACTTCACCACCATCCCTCTTTGTGGCATTGATGATGCCGAGTCTACCTTGACTCTTTTTCAAGATGGTGCGGCGACGAGTACGACTACGGAGACCTTCAAGGACCAAGCTTTGGAGGCGAGCGACAAGGTGGCGAGCAAGGATGATGATTCCATCTTAGGAGGCGAGACTGATGATGTGCCATCTTCGGCCTTCATCCACGACCACGACGACGAGATGGTTGAGCATGGCATTCTCCCTTCGACCACGGCGTCGTATGATGACTTGAGTAACTTTTGCCACCATATTGAGAGTGAGAGTGACTTCACCACTAGCCCCATATATGACGAGTTGCCCCAATTCCCATGTGAGGAGTGCCACAACCTCCACCACTTGAGTGAGATGAGTGACTCCACCATATGCGACTTTGAGTGCACCTATTTTGAGGGAGTGAGTGAACCACCACATAGAGAGAGTGAGATAGTTGATAGGTCTCGTGAGGCCATTTGCATTTCTAACAACTTGACCTCTACTTCTATTGTGTCTTCTCATTTGGTGCTAGGTCCCATTTATGATGACGCGCCGATCCTCAACGACTTCATCCTCCCTTTGGACAAGACGATGGCCATGGTGGAATATGATGCACCCCCCACATGGTTACATCAAGATGAAGATGACCACCATTTGGTCGTTCCCACCTCACCTACACCACTTGAGTGGAATGACAAAGGTAACATAGGTGATGGTGATGCTCTAGTCCCACTAGTGGACATTCTTGACATTGATTGCTTGCATGATGTTGATCCACCTATTGCCATGCTTCATGCTAGTATGATTTCCCCATGTGATGATTTGCCCATTTATGATGAGTATGATGATTCTCTTGTGGAGTCTATTAGTTGTGATGCCATGTTACATAGGATTTCTTGTGACAATTCTTTAGGTCACATCATGTTTGCTAATCCGCTTGACTTGTCATATGCTATGCATGAGATCAACCATATGTCATATTTGCAATCTCTTCATAGTGACTATGCATATGCCATTAAAATAAACCCAATCTGCACTTATGGCATAGATGACAAGCCCATGGGTATTGGCATTTGTTTTTCTTGTGATGATATTGATATGCTCCCTTTGCATCATTTATCTCATATACCATGCCATGACCACCTAGCTTCGGATATGCATTGTTTTGGATGTTGTCCATTTTCTCCATATGATGTTTCCGATATTGCTCATGAGGAGACCCCCATAGTTTCCTCATACATTTTAGGAGATTTTGATTCATCTCATTCATTGCATGATCCCAATACTTGTGTGCACAATATGATTCCCATGAATGAAAATGCTATTGATGCGCCATATACGTGTATGCTAAATTTGCATCCCCATCGTGCCATACACAATAACAATTCTTTCATGATGGATGACATGTTTCTATACCATGCATCAAATTTCTTTGAGCATTTCTTATCTTGTGCTAACTCACACGTGCACATACACATCATGATGGATGATGTGTACATTTACCATGCGCACCATTTCTTTGGTTTGTGTCCCTTTTGTGTAGGTACCCATGAATACTTGTCAACCTCGCAATCCCACGAGTTGACAAAACGAGCTCTAGAGAGCAACTATGATTTGGGATCTCATGGATTGTCTTCCCCACCGCTCTCTTCGCGCAAAGACTTCGCGCATTTCTTCTACATGGCCCTCACTTGGCTATGGATTGTTCTCCATTATATATCCTTTGCCCATATTGCCATGTTCACTTTGCATGATATGCCCATTCCTATGCCTTTGCCATGCATTTGTGACCCATGCTTTGCATTACACATGATGATTGATTCTAGTACTTGTATGTGTATTTGCAAGCTTGGTGGAGATATCTTTTGTTGTTGCCATGTTCCTTTTGTGGACTATTCCTATGATAATACTTTCATCTTGCTTTGTGTTCGTGCTTGCGATATGTCATGTGCATTCCCTATGCCTATTATTTGCTCACATGACATGATTGCCATGATTTCTTTTAGTGTATTGCATCTTCGCTCCACTAGTTTGCACGACTTGATTACTATGCTTGCTCATGTTGCATCACCCATGATTCATACTTGCTCATTTCATGCGGTTGATGACAACCATCTATATGCTTTGAACATGATTCATATTGCTTCTTGTCATATATCTCCATGTGTTGCCTCTCTCATGCTAGATGATTTGCCATGTATTGAGTGCAACAATGCTTATAGTCTTGCTCATGAGATTGCCCCCATAGCATTCTCACATATGTTTGGAGATTTTGACATATTCCTTGTGAAGCATGCTTGTCTTACTTCTTTGCACCATATACCTAGTGCCAGGAATATAGCCATTGTTGCATCATATTATTCGTGCACTTGTGCTTCTAATGGTTATGTGCAAAAGATGAGAACCATCATGATGGATGATGTGTTTATCTACCATGTGCATACTTTCTTTGTTTTGTCTTGTGCATGTGTAGGATACTTGGACTTTGTGTGGACTTCCACTTCACGTGAGTTGACCATTCGAGCTCTTGAGAGCGAGCCTCATACATTCTACCACGACTCGCTTCTACACCACATTCCCTACCACTTCGGCATTGTGAAGAATGCACAAGGACACGCTTTCAAGGTGACATCCTTCTTGAGCTTGGATGTTGTGGATCATACTTCATGTGTTGCTTGCACCATTTGCACGCATCTTCGAGATATTGCTTTCATACACAATTGCCACATTTCCATGCCTCATGACATATATACCTTGTGTGTTGCATCCAATTCTTGGACTACTTGCTACTATCATATGGTTGGTTGCACCAATATCACTTCTTCACATATGCCATGTCCCTTTGCTTGTCACATGCTTGACTTGTTTGCCTTACACATGATGAACAATTGCTCTTTCTATTGTGTTGAGTGCCACACTATATTCACTACACTCTATGCACATTATACTTGGATTGTCTTGCACTTGACCCATGTGTTTAGACACTTCATTTTATTTAATGTTGTGAATCTTTCCTATGCCTACCATAGACCTTTCATTGAGAAATTTGTGAATGCTTGCTATGAACTTGAGGGAGATGCTTATTCTCTTGTCACACATATTTGCATCACTACCTCACATTTGCATACGTGTCCCCATGATATCCTTGATTGTGATCAATTTATGTGCTTACATGCCATGTCACAATCCTTTGTCACACCCTATGCTATGCTTGATGACGACACTTGTTTGGTGAATCACCTCTTGAATGCTCGGTTTTGCACTAACGCTAACCACATTTGTTTTTCCAAGTGTTTGTTATATTTGCTCCTTTTGAAGGAATCACAAAACGGTGTGACATTGGCGAGTGCCCATTTCGAGCTACTAGACGATGAGTGCTTGGTGATCGACCACTTCGACACGGCACCCCCATCTCTTTCCCATGGTGATTTGGTTTTCGATCCGAGGTCGGATCTTTTCCAAGGGGGAGGGGATGATGCGGAGCATCCTACAGTCATCACCATGTCAAGAGTCCATTTGGCAAGTGACACGTGCGACCTCTACGTTACATACACAAAGGTGAATCTTCTCCTTTACACGTGCTCACTTGCCCCCTTTGAGGATGGTATACTACTTGACCCTCCACTCATGTGCATGCATAGGTATTGCCGCAGCTTCACTGACGACGATGATGAGTGCAAGCGCCAAGGATCACCTACACCATCTGCGAGGGAAGCGTGGAAGAGAAGGAAGAAGAAGCCTGGACAAGCTTCTGGAAAGCCTGGAACTTCCGGCCGCTGCCCAGAACTTCCGGCCCCCGGAACCTCCGGCCGTCCCGGAACTTCCTGCCCCGACACATCGAAGCCATCCGAGAGTGTGCCAACTCTTTGGATAGCCCGGACCCTGGCCGGACCTTTGCCCGGAACCTCCAGCACCCGGACCTTCCGGCCTCCCCCGAAACTTCCGGCCCTGTCTGCGCGCAGAGACTCGGCCTGATGAGGACATCAATACCATTGTTACACCCACAGCCCCTGCTGCTATACATACTGGACCAATTACTAGAGCTTGCGCACGCCAACTAAATTACCAGGTACTTTCGTTTCTTGGTAATGATTCTAATGTTCATGAGAATATGATGCTGCCTAAATTGGATACATTTGTTTTGCTTACAAATGAAGGGCCTAGCTTGGAGAAGGATGAACATTGGAGCAAGAGAAAGCATGGAGATGATGGCATGCACAAGGGGAACAAGAACGGAGTTACGAGTGATGATTTCAGGTCTTTGAAGCCACCATAACGAGTGCATGAAGCCTTGGACGAAATATACAAGATGCCACTTCATAAATTTTGTCCAGAGACTATTATAGGTGCTGCGTCACCTTTTTATTGGGCCAGGCCCATGTAATTTCGAAATACATTAGTATAGGCTATTTTTAGAGTCCGTATGTGTGGGGAAAGAAGAGATAGGGTTGATTTCGGACCCCTCCACCAAGGGCCACGAAATTCCCCCTCTCTTCCTCCATATATACAGCCCTTAGGGCACCGTTTAGACTTTGGGTTTTATTTAGATTAAAGTTCGCCATAGCTGCAACTTCGCGTACTTCATTTGTGTTCAACAACCAGAAAAAGGCGTCACAGAACCCCACCTTGATCAATAAGGCTTTCATCTTATATTCGCAATATCCAGATTGCAATCTCAGTTTCTTGCTTGTTCTTCGTTTGCTTGTAGGAAACAGACCCTCGTGGTCAGGTTGATCGTGCTCCGGCGTGGTCAATAACCTCTCGGAGTTGGTTTAGCGATTGCTAAGGCGCGACGTCCTCGCACGTTCGTAGTCGGATCGTCAAAGTCGACTTCCACCAAAGCGAAATCCATCATCTCATCGAAAGACGGGACACCTTTGCCTCTATCAAGTGGTATCAGATTTCCAGGTTGCTCGGTGAGATTTTTCAGTTTTTCGTAGTTTAGATCGAGTCTGTTCTTCATACCTACAGTCCACGAAAAAGCCAAAAAAGAATTAGAGTTAGTTCATCATATCCAAACCAATCTGAGCCTTTGCATAATCTTTTTCGGGTTTTGCTTTGTTGAATTTGCGGTTGCATCGTCGTGTCTAGTTGCTGGTCTTAGCATTAGTCTTTTAGAGTTTCGAGTTCTGGTCATAAGTTGTCACGCCGGCACCGCACCATCATCATCGCCCCTGTCACCTACCACCACCGCCCCGAATCCGTATCCATATACCACCACCAATCCGTATACATATACCACCACTGATCCATATCCATATACTACCACCGCTACCACCACCGCTGCCATATACCACCACCATATATCCACCACCAATCCGAGTTCCTTGCATATTAGGTTTGTTTTCGAGATCCATCTAGTTTCCGATTCATGTTTCCTTGCCGGAGTAGGTTTCAGAAAAGAAAAAGAAAAAAAGAGTCCGGAAACCACCCTCCGTTTAGGCCCAAAATTTTCCGAAAACGCATTTGTCGAAAAAAATTCTGGCTATCCTATTTTTAGGTGTTTCTAAGCGTATTGAGAAAGTCGCCGTTATAAAAAGTTTTTTTTTGACCCGTTTCCAGTTTTTGGGTCCGGGCAGTCGAAAAAAAAAACTTTTGGTCGAAAAAATTCCGTGCCCACCCTGTCAGTTTGACCTGGGAAGAGTTTTTGAGACACTCGCCATTATAGTGATTTTTCGCAAAAAAAAGCAGCGCAAAAAAAAGGAGCGAAAAAAAATTCCAGAGTGTGCTTTTCCCTTGTTTACGTGCAGCGCCGTGATTTTGTTAGTGTTCTAGGCTCGCGTCTCTAGCACGGTCTAGCCTAGGACCAGCACAGTACCGTCGTTGAGCGTTTATTCAACTTTGCATCTCTGAATTGATTATTTCTGACCCCTTTTGCTACCATATTATAAGCCTTCCCAACTCCACATACATCTACGTCATGCGTTTGACTCTCCCTGGTAATCGCTCTATCCAAGCTTTGAGAGTTTTGACTACAACGGTTGCCGATCACCGTCTGTTGCTGGGTAAGAACTGGTAAGAATTTGAGTTTTGCTTGACGGATTTGTGACACCCACCACCACCACTTGTTCGTAGTCTATAGGATCATATTCTTGTGTGTTTCTATTGCTGCTAACCATGCCAGGATCACAAGCCGACGAGATTGACTGGGAGAACTTATCGAACAAGGAGCTTCATGATAAGTTTCAGCAAATGATGACTGAACAGGTGCAAGATGTGCTGAACAATTTTGAAGAGGCCATGGAGAAGATCACTGGCCTTGAGAAGACGTTCGAAACAAAGCTCGATAACAGATTTAATGAACTGCTTGCGCGTCTTCCACCACCGGCTGCACCTGCCGCACCTCTGCAACAACAACAACAACAATTACCTCCAGGTCGCGACACAGCCCTCCGCCGAGCGAGCCGTGTACTTCTTCGGCCTGGCCAAACTGTTGGTGCTGCTGTTGATACTTCTGTGGCTCCTGCTGCTGATGCGGAGGATGATGAATATGCGGGCGATTATGAGGATGAGGTTGATCAAAATCAGAACTACGTGCAGCCACCAGTACCACCACCAGCAGGTCGACCTCAGGTATATATTCGCAATGGTAGGCCCGCACCACCACCTCAGGTATGAGATGATGTCCATATTCCTAAACTGAAATTGAATATTCCACCATTTTAGGGTAGATATGTTCCTGATATATATCTTACTTGGGAGTTAGAAACTGAACAGCGATTTACATGTTTACAATATCCTAAGGAGAGACGGGTTGCTGCTGCTGTTTGTGCTTTCACTAGTTTTGCATGTGTATGGTGGTCTGAACATTGTAGATTATATCCTATTCCAACTACTTGGGCTGCTTTGAAAACTGCCATGCGTACGCGTTGGGTTCCACCATATTATCAACGTGAATCGCTTCAAAAATTGCAGCGTTTAAGACAAGGAAAAAATTCTGTAGAAGAATATTGTCAGGAATTACAAACTGGCATGATTAGATGTGGTATTGTTGAGGAGAATGAAGCTATGCTTGCACGTTTTCTGGGTGGATTAAATAGAGAGATTCAGACCATTCTAGACTAGATGGAGTATACTAATATCACTCGTTTATTCCATCTTGCTTGTAAAGCTGAACGTGAAGTGCAGGATCGACAAGCATTGGCGCGAACTAACTTTTCTGCAGGCCGACCTTCATCATGGACACCGCGTGCATCTTCTACTTCAACTACACCAGCACCTCCATCAGGTGCCACCTCCAGCCGTGATACAAGAAAACAGGCACAACCACCATTATCTGCCAAGAGCGCACCTGCGGGGCCTGCACAGCGTTCTTCTTCTTCCATAGCATCAACAGGGCACACAAGTGATATTATTTATCATCGTTGTAAGGGAGGTGGTCATTATGCGAGAGAATGCAAATCTCAGCGTGTGATGATTGCTACCGAGGATGGTGGGTATGAGTCCGCTAGTGACTATTATGAGGAGACTTTGGCTCTTATTACACGTGAAGAACATGGTGGAGATGATTCTGATCATGAGACACAATACATGGCTCCTGAAGATGCTGACAGGTATGAATGTTTAGTTGATCAACGTGTTTTGAGTGTGCAGGTCACACAAGCTGAGCAAAATCAGAGGCACAATTTGTTCCATACCAAGGGAGTTGTGAAGGAACGTTCTGTGCGCGTCATCATAGACGGAGGGAGCTTCAACAACTTGGCTAGCATGGAGATGGTGGAGAAGCTTTCTCTCACCACAAGACCACATCCACATCCTTACTACATCCAATGGTTCAACAACAGCGGCAAGGTTAAGGTAAAACATACTGTTCGTGTGCATTTTAGTATCTCTACATATGCTGATTATGTTGATTGCGATGTGGTACCTATGCAAGCATGTTCCTTATTACTTGGTAGACCATGGCAATTTGATAAAAATTCTGTACACCATGGTAGAAACAATCACTATACTCCTGTTCATAAGGATAAAAATATTACTTTTCTTCCTATGACTCCTGATTCGATTTTGAAAGATGATATTAATAGAGCTAATAAAGCAAAACAGGAGAAGAATAAGAGTGAAAATCAGATTGTGGCAAAAGAATTTGAGCAACAAATGAAGCCTAATAATAAACCATCTAGTGTTGCTTCTGAAATTAAATTGAAAAGTGCATGTTTATTTGCCACCAAATCTGATATTGATGAGCTAGATTTCAGCAAATCTGTTTGCTATGCTTTTGTGTGCAAAGAGGCATTATTTTCATTCGAGGACGTGCCTTCCTCTTTGCCTCCTGCTATCACTAACATTTTGCAGGAGTTCGCTGACGTCTTTCCACAAGACGTGCCACCAGGATTACCGCCTATTCGAGGGATTGAGCATCAGATTGACTTAATTCCCGGTGCTTCACTGCCAAACCGTGCACCATACCGTACCAATCCAGAGGAGATGAAGGAGATTATGCGTCAAGTACAAGAGCTTCTCGGCAAAGGTTATATACGCGAATCCCTTAGTCCTTGTGCTGTTCCTATTATTCTAGTGCCGAAAAAGGATGGTACATCACGTATGTGTGTTGATTGTAGAGGCATTAATAATATTACTATTCGTTATCGTCATCCTATTCCTAGGCTAGATGATATGCTCGATGAATTGAGTGGCTCTACAATATTCTCCAAAGTTAATTTGCGTAGTGGATACCATCAAATTCGTATGAAATTGGGAGATGAATGGAAAACAGCATTTAAAACTAAGTTTGGATTATATGAGTGGTTAGTCATGCCTTTTGGGTTACCTAATGCACCTAGTACTTTCATGAGATTAATGAACGAAGTTTTACGTGCTTTCATTGGACGATTTGTGGTAGTTTACTTTGATGACATATTGATTTATAGCAGATCTTTGGAAGAACATTTGGAACATTTACGTGCTGTTTTTATTGCTCTACGTGATGCACGTTTGTTTGGTAACCTTGGGAAGTGCACCTTTTGCACCGACCGAGTATCTTTTCTTGGCTATGTTGTTACTCCACAGGGAATTGAAGTTGATAAAGCCAAGATTGAAGCTATTGAGAGTTGGCCGCATCCCAAAACGGTCACACAAGTGAGGAGTTTTCTTGGCCTCGCTGGATTCTATAGGCGTTTTGTGAGAGATTTCAGCACCATTGCTGCACCTCTCAATGAGCTTACAAAGAAAGATGTGCCTTTTCTGTGGGGTACCGCACAGGAAGAAGCCTTCACGGTATTGAAAGATAAGTTGACACATGCTCCTTTACTCCAACTTCCTGATTTTAATAAGACTTTTGAGCTTGAATGTGATGCTAGTGGAATTGGATTAGGAGGTGTGTTATTACAAGATGGCAAGCCTGTTGCATACTTTTCTGAAAAATTGAGTGGGCCTAGTCTGAATTATTCTACTTATGATAAAGAATTATATGCTCTTGTTCGGACTTTAGAAACATGGCAACATTATTTTTGGCCCAAAGAATTTGTTATCCATTCTGATCATGAATCTTTGAAACATATTAAAAGTCAAGCTAAACTGAATCGTAGACATGCTAAATGGGTTGAATTCATTGAGACTTTCCCTTATGTCATTAAACACAAGAAGGGAAAAGAAAATGTTATTGCTGATGCATTGTCTCGTTGCTATACTATGCTTTCACAACTTGACTTCAAAATATTTGGTTTGGAGACCATCAAAGATCAATATGTGCATGATGCTGATTTTAAAGATGTAATGCAGAATTGTAAAGAAGGAAGAATGTGGAACAAGTTCATCGTTAATGATGGACTTGTGTTTCGTGCTAACAAGCTATGCATTCCAGCTAGCTCCATTCGTCTTTTGTTGTTGCAGGAGGCGCATGGAGGAGGATTAATGGGACACTTTGGCGTGAAGAAGACGGAGGACGTACTTGCTACACATTTCTTTTGGCCAAAGATGAGACGGGATGTTGAGCGTTTTATTGCTCGCTGCACTACATGTCAAAAAGCTAAGTCGCGACTCAATCCTCATGGTTTATATATGCCTTTGCCTGTACCTAGTGTTCCTTGGAGGATATATCTATGGACTTTGTTTTAGGTTTACCTCGAACAAAGAAGGGGAGGGATAGCATATTTGTTGTCGTGGATAGATTCTCGAAAATGGCACACTTTATACCATGTCATAAAAGCGATGATGCTGTTAATGTTGCTGATTTGTTCTTTCGTGAAATTATTCGCTTGCATGGTGTGCCAAATACTATTGTTTCAGATCGTGATACTAAATTTCTTAGCCAGTTTTGGAGATGTTTATGGGCTAAGTTGGGGACTAAACTGCTTTTTAGTACTACTTGTCACCCCCAAATTGATGGACAAACTGAAGTAGTCAATAGAACATTGTCTACTATGCTTAGGGCCGTTTTGAAGAATAATAAGAAAATGTGGGAGGAATGCTTGCCTCATATTGAATTTGCTTATAATCGTTCATTGCATTCTACTACTAAGATGTGCCCTTTTGAAGTTGTGTATGGTTTCCTACCTCGTGCACCTATTGATTTGTTGCCTCTTCCATCTTCGGAGAAGGTTAATTTTGATGCTAAACAACGTGTTGAATTGATTTTAAAAATGCATGAGTTAACTAAGGAAAACATTGAGCGTATGAATGCTAAATATAAACTTGCTGGAGACAAGGGTAGAAAACATGTTGTGTTTACACCTGGAGATCTTGTTTGGTTACATTTGCGTAAAGATAGATTTCCTAATTTGCGCAAATCAAAGCTAATGCCACGTGATGATGGTCCCTTTAAGGTGTTAGAGAAAATAAATGATAATGCATATAAACTTGAGCTGCCTGCAAATTTTGGGGTTAGTCCCACTTTTAACATTGCAGATTTGAAGCCTTATTTGGGTGAGGAAGATGACCTTCCGTCGAGGACGACTTCATTTCAAGAAGGGGAGGATGAGGAGGACATCAATACCATTGTTACACCCACAGCCCCTGTTGCTATACATACTGGACCAATTACTAGAGCTCGCGCACGCCAACTAATTTACCAGGTACTTTCGTTTCTTGGTAATGATTCTAATGTTCATGAGAATATGATGCTGCCTAAATTGGATACATTTGTTTTGCTTACAAATGAAGGGCCTAGCTTGGAGAAGGATGAACATTGGAGCAAGAGAAAGCATGGAGATGATGGCATGCGCAAGGGGAACAAGAACAGAGTTACGAGTGATGATTTCAGGTCTTTGAAGCCACCATAACGAGTGAATGAAGCCTTGGACGAAATATACAAGATGCCACTTCATAAATTTCGTCTAGAGGCTATTATAGGTGCTGCGTCACCATTTTATTGGGCCAGGCCCATGTAATTTCGAAATACATTAGTATAGGCAATTTTTAGAGTCCGTATGTGTGGGGAAACAAGAGATAGGGTTGATTTCGGACCCCTCCACCAAGGGCCACGAAATTCCCCCTCTCTTCCTCCATATATACAGCCCTCTGGGCACCGTTTAGAATTTGGGTTTTGTTTAGATTAAAGTTCGCATAGCTGCAACTTCGCGTACTTCGTTTGTGTTCAACAACCAGACAAAGGCGTCACAGAACCCCACCTTGATCAATAAAGCTTTCATCTTATATTCTCAATATCCAGATTGCAATCTCAGTTTCTTGCTTGTTCTTCGTTTGCTTGTAGGAAACAGACCCTCGTGGTCAGGTTGATCGTGCTCCGGCGTGGTCAATAACCTCTCGGAGTTGGTTTAGCGATTGCTAAGCCGCGACGTCCTCGCACGTTCGTAGTCGGATCGTCAAAGTCGACTTCCACCAAAGCGAAATCCATCATCTCATCGAAAGACGGGACACCTTTGCCTGTATCACGGCCCGTGGCCATGTACCCTTTTGCCCCTCACCTACCCCTTCGTGGCTACTACTATATATACTCATCCCCCTCCTCCATTCTAGGGTTAGCAAATATGATAGCTCATTCTTAGGTGAGCTTTGCTCCTACCTCTACTCTTGAGAGAGAGAGTGATGCGGAGCATACCTCGCTCATCCCAATGGACGTGCCTACATCTCCCTCAACACCACTTGGACCCATGACACGAGCCCGAGCTAAGGCTATCGAAGATAAGGTGAACTCGCTCCTCTCCAAACTCCCTCTTCCTACTCACGAGACATGGCTACTACCTCATTCGGAGACTCTATGTGTAATCAGGTACATGGAGGTGAGCCAAGGATCAACTACTTGCAAGAGCCAAGACGGCGAGGACCCCAAGCATGTTGAAGAAGAAGAAGAGATGCTGCTGAAGCTACAGGCATCGGACGTCCAACCAAGTCCGGACGTCCGACGACTCCCAGGCCCCGGACGACCGACGCCCTCCGGACGTCCGGCAGGTGGGAACCCGAACCGAAACTACGGACGACCGAAACCACCGGACGTCCGGCCGATGCACGCCCGAATCGAATCTACGGACGACCGACGACTTCCGGACGTCCAAACCGTCACGAAGCTCCGGACGATCGACCCCCTCCGGACGTCCGACGCGCCCACGACAGAGCTGATTCTACGGACGCCCGAGCCCAACCGGACGTCCGGGCCGTCCCGAGCCTCCGGACGTCCGGCACCTGAGTGACCGCACCTGCAGGCTGGAGCCCTTGTACCCCTTCACTTTGACTTCCATTTGCACTAAGACTATAAATAGGACGCCCCCACCTCCTATTGAGGGTAGCATAGGTTTAGCTCATATTTTGTGTGAGAGCCTTGCTCATCCACTTGGCTACTTCTCCTCGGAGCTTAGGACCTCTTCGGAGAAGATCCCCTAAGCGGATTCAAGACCCCTTTCTAGGGAAGACCATCAAGACCTCCGTAGGGAGAAGAACTGTTCCTTTGTATCCTTACCTTGGTTGATTGTGGATCTTATGTCACTCTATGTTGTTGGTGATCTAGCACTCGTGTGATTGATTCTATGTCGGTTTAGTGATTCTCTCTCTCATTTTCCCCGGGTTTCCCCTTTTTGCTTCCGCGTGTTCTTCGTGATTCCCCGTAGGATCCACTCCAAACGTGAAAGATCGTCCACCTAGGGTTCCACCCTACATCAGAGAGACTACCACTCCCATGGAGTTCAAGACCTCCATGTGAGAAGATCCCGCGGGATTCAAGACCCCCTTCGTGGGAAGATCCTTCTAGGATTCAAGCCCTCATCCCCTTCATAGGATTTGGGATGAACTCTACCTTGTATCTTTCTCTTTGTTGTTCATGTACCTTGTGGATCTTGTGTGTTTGATTGTCTAGTGGATGTGTGATCGGACTTGTTCTTGAGTGTTTCCCCTTGTGATTTCTCCCTGTTCTTCCCCGTGTTCATCGTGTTCTTCGAGGGATCCCACTCCAAACGTGAAAGATCGGCCAACACCGGGTTAGCCCCGTATCAGTAGATGTATGTGGAGCTGGGAAGGCTTATAATACGGTAGCAAAAAGTGTCAACAATAATCAATTCAGAGATGCAAAGTTGAATAAACGCTCAACGACGGTACTATGCTGGTCCTAGGCTAGACTGTGCTACACGAGCCTAGAACTCTAACAAAATCACGGCGCTGCACATAAACAAGGGAGGAGCACGCTCTGATTTTTTTCCTTTTTTCCACATTTTTTGCACTTTTTTTCTCTTTCTTTTTGCTCCACAATAATTTTTTTCCGAAGAAGTCTACAAATGGTCTAAAAACTGCCTAGCCAGAATTTTCTAGACTTAGTTTTTTTTGAAACTGGAACTATTTTTCTACTGCGGGTAGCACGACAGTTCGGGAGTCCTACTCTATCACAACTCGGAGTATGGCTGATGTAGGGTAGAACCCTAGAGGCCGATCTTTCACAATTGGAGCGGATCCCTACGAGGAACACGAAGAACACGGGGAAGAACGGAGAGAAATCACAAGGGGAAACACTCAAGAACAAGTCCAATCACACATCCACTAGACAATCAAACACACAAGATCCACAAGGGTACATGAACAACAAAAGGAAAGATACAAGCTAAGGTTCATATCCAAGAGGAGGGCTTCATGGTATCCTAGACGGATCTTCCCGCGAGGGGGTCTTGATGATATCCCGCAGGATCTTCTCACATGGAGGTCTTGAACTCCATGGGAGTGGTAGTCTCTCTCTCAAGAGTAGAGGTAGGAGGGAAGCTCACCTAAGAATGAGCTATCATAACGCTCACCCTAAAAATGGGGAGGAGGAGGTCTATTTATAGCCTAGGCCACGAAGGGGTAAGTGAGGGGGCGAAATGGGTACATGGGCCTCGGCCCGGAGGAATGCACGCAGGCAAAGCCCGGATGATCCGGATGGGGGTCCGGATGATCCGGCTGTTATCCGGATGATCCGGGAGGGCCCCCGAATGATCCGACTTCACACGAGGCATTCAGGTGTCTTCGAACGCAGTTATCCAGATGATCTGGAGGGGAACCCGGATGATCCAACTGAGCCTAGATGATCCGGACGGCGGTCCGGATGAGCGGCCTTGCTCCTGCAGCCGCTCCTTCTTCTTCTTCTCCTTTCTTCCATCTTCTCTTCCATGCTTCCCTCGCGAACGGTGTAGTCTTTCCTTAGCGCTTGCACTCCTCCTTGACATCCGTGAAGCTCCGACAATATGATACTGGACTAATCCGGTGTAGGCCGATCTTTCATGTTTGGAGTGGGATCCCTCGAAGAACACGATGAACACGGGGAAGAACGCGGAGAAATCATAAGGGTAAACACTCAAGAACAAGTCTAATCACACATCCACTAGACAATCAAACACACAAGATCACAAGGTACATGAACAACAAAGGGAAAGATACAAGGTAAGGTTCATCTCCAAGAGGAGGTCTTGATGATATCCTAGACGGATCTTCCCACGAAGGGGGGCTTGAATCCCTCGGGATCTTCTCACATGGAGGTCTTGAACTCCATGGGAGTGGTAGTCTCTCTCTCTCTCTCTCTCTCAAGAGTAGAGGTAGGAGAAAAGCTCACCTAAGAATGAGCTATCATATTTGCTAACCCTAGAAAGGATGAGGGGAAGGTCTATTTATAGTCTAAGCCACGAAGGGGTAAGTGGGAGAGGGATACAAGGCCAAAGGCCCGGCTGTGCACAAGCAGTGTCAAACGTCCGGTCGGGGTCGGACGTCCGGTCGCTCGCAGGGGTCCGGACGTCCGGAGGGCGTCGGACTTCCGATGTTTTGGCTCTGGACAGGTGGCGCCGGTCGTCCGGTCAGCATCGGTCGTCCGGTCGCCGGGACTTGTCGGACGTCCGGCATTCGTCGGTCGTCCGGCCGCTGTAGTTTTCGTTGGTTGGACTTTTGGGCTGGCTGGAGCTCCAGGCATCGGACGTTGGGTGTTGATCGGACGTCTGGTGGATGTAGATCGAGCAGCTACGTTTCTTCCGTCTTCTCTTCCATGCCTCCCTCGCTGATGGTGTAGTTGCTCCTTGGCGCTTGCACTCCTCCTCAACATCCGTGAAGCTCCGACAATACCTATGCATGCACACGGGAGAAGTGTCAAGTAGTACACCATCCTCGAAGGGGTCAAGTGATCATGTGTAAAGGAGAAGATTCACCTTTGTGTATGTGAAGTAGTGGTTGCACGTGTCACTTGCCAAACAGTCTCTTGACATGGTGATGACCGTAGGATGCTCCGCATCATCCCCTCCCCCTTGGAAAAGATCTGACCTCGGATCGAAAACCAAATCACCATGGGAAAGAGATGGCGGTGCCGTGTCGAAGTTGTCAATCACCAAGCACTCATCGTCTAGTAGTTCGAAATGGGCACTCTCCAATGTCGCACCATCTTGTGATTCCTTCAAAAGGAGCAAATAGAACAAACACTTGGAAAAACAAATGTGGTTAGCGTTAGTGCAAAACCAAGCATTGAAGAGGTGATTCACCAAACAAGTGTTGTCATCAAGCATAGCATATGGGTTGACAAAGGATTGTGACATGGCATGTAAGCATATCAATCGAGCACGAGCAAAGATATCATGGGGACAAGTATGCAAATGTGAGGTAGAGATGCAAATATGTGTGACAAGAGAATAAGCATCTACCTCGAGGTCATAGCAAGCATTCACAAATTGCTCAATGAAAGGTCTATGGTAGGCATAGGAAGTATTCACAACACCAAATAAAATGAAGTGTCTAAACACATGGGACAAGTGCAAGACAATCCAAGCATAATGTGCATAGGGTTTAGTGAATATAGTGTGGCACTCAACACAATAGAAAGAGCAAGTGTTCATCATGTGTGAGGCAATCAAGTCAAGCATGTGACAAGCAAAGGGACATGGCATATGTGAAGAGATGATATTGGTGCAACCAATCATATGATAGTAGCAAGTAGTCCAAGAATTGGATGCAACACACAAGGTATATATGTCATGAAGCATGGAAATGTGGCAATCATGGGTGATAGCAATATCTCAAACATGCGTGCAAATGGTGCAAGCAACACATGAAGTATGATAAAGAATATCCAAGCTCAAGAAGGATGTCACCTTGAAAGTGTGTCGTTGTGCATTCTTCACAATGCCGAATTGGTAGAATGTATGAGGCTCGCTCTCAACAGCTCGAATGGTCAACTCACGTGAAGTGGAAGTCGACACAAAGTCCAGGTATCCTACACATGCACAAAATATAACAAAGAAAGTATGTGCATGGTAGACAAACACATCATCCATCATGATGGTTCTCATCTTTTGCACAAAATCATTAGAAGCACAAGTGCATGAATAATATGATGCAACAATGGCAATATTCATGGCACTAGGTATATGGTGCAAAGAAGTAAGACAAGCATGCTTCACAAGAATTATGTCAAAATCTCCAAATATATGCGAGAATGCTATGGGGGCAATCTCATGAGCAAGAAGAGAATCATTGTTGCACTCAATACATGGCAAATCATCTAGCATGAGAGAGGCAACACATGGAGATATATGACAAGAAGCAATATGAATCATATGCAAAGCATATAGATGGTTGTCATCAACCGCATGAAATGAGCAAGTATGAGTCATTGGTGATGCAACATAAGCAAGCATAGTAATCAAGTCGTGCAAACTAGTGGAGCGAAGATGCAACACACTAGAATAAATCATGGCAATCATGTCATGTGAGCAAATAATAGGCATAGGGAGTGCACATGACATATCGCAAGCACGAACACAAAGTAAGATGGAAGTATCATCATAGGAATGGTGCACAAAAGGAACATGGCAATAACAAGCAATGTCTCCACCAAGCTTGCCAATACACATACAAGAGCTAGAACCAATCATCATGTGTAATGCAAAGCATGGGTCACAAGTGCATGTCAAAGGCATAGTAATGAGCATATCATGCAAAGTGAACATGGTAAGATGGCCATATGATATGTAATGAAGAATAAACCATAGCCAAGTGAGGGCCATGTAGAATGAATGCGCGACGTCTTTGCGCGAAGAGAGCGGTGGGAAAGACAATCCATGGGATCCCAAGTCATCATTGCTCTCTAGAGCTCGTTTTGTCAACTCATGGGATTGTGAGGTTGACAAGTATTCATGGGTACCTACACAAAAAGGACACAAACCAAAGAAATTGTGTGCGTGGTAAATGTACACATCATCCATCATGATGTGTATGTGCACGTGTGAGTTAGCACAAGATAAGAAATGCTCAAAGAAATATGATGCATGGTATAAGAACATGTCATCCATCATGAAAGAATAGTTATTATGTATGACACGATGGGGATGCAAATTGAGCATACAATTATATGGCACATCAATAGCATTTTCATTCATGGGGAGCATATGGTGCACATAAGTATTGGGATCATGCAATGAATGGGGTGGATCAAAATCTCCTAACATGTATGAGGAAACTATGGGGGTCTCCTCATGAGCAATATCAGAAACATCACATGGAGAAAATGGACAACATCCAAAACAATGCATATCCGAAGCTAGGTGGTCATGGCATGGCATATGAGATAAATGATGCAAAGGGAGCATATCAATATCATCACAAGAAAAACAAATGCCAATAACCATGGGTTTGTCATCTATGCCGTAAGTGCAAATTGGGTTTATTTTAATGGCATATGCATAGTAACTATGAAGAGATTGCAAATAAGACATATGGTTGATCTCATGCATAGCATATGACAAGTCAAGCGGATTATCAAACATGATCTGACCTAAAGTGATAGAGGCGGGGGTGTCCCGATCTTTCGATGAGATGATAACTATCGATTTGGTGAAGATGACTTTGACGATCCGACTACAAACGTGCACGACATTGCGCCTTAGCAATCGCTAAACCAACTCCGAAAGGTTATTGACCACGCTGGAGCACAATCAACCTGACCACGAAGGTCTATTCCTGCAAGCAATCGAAGAACAAGCAAGAATATGATAAAAGCAATCTGAATATTGCGAGTATATATGAAGTATTGATAAAGGTGAGGATCCGTAAGCGGTCTTGGTCTGGTCGTTGGACACAAACGAAGTACACGAAGTTGCAATGGCTAACTTTTAACTAAACAAATCCCCAAAGTCTAAACGATGCCCTAAGGGCTGTATATATGGAGGAAGAGGGGGAATTTCGTGGCCCTTGGTGGAGGGGTCCGAAATCAACCCTATCTCTTGTTTCCCCACACATACGGACTCTAAAAATAGCCTATACTTATGTATTTCGAAATTACATGGGCCTGGCCCAATAATAAGGTGACGCAGCACCTATAATAACCTCGGGACGAAATTTATGAAGTGGCATCTTGTATATTTCGTCCAAGGCTTCATGCGCCCATTATGGTGGCTTCAAAGTCCTGAAATCATCACTTGTAACTCCGTTCTTGTTCCCCTTGCGCATGCCATCATCTCCATGCTTGTTCTTGCTCCAATGTTCATCCTTCTCCAAGCTAGGCCCTTTATTTGTAAGCAAAACAAATGTATCCAATTTAGGCAGCATCATATTCTCATGAACATTAGAATCATTACCAAGAAACGAAAGTACCTGGTAATTTAGTTGGCGTGCGCGAGCTCTAGTAATTGGTCCAGTATGTATAGCAGCAGGGCCTGTGGGTGTAACAATTGTATTGATGTCCTCATCATCCTCCCCTTCTTGAAATGAAGTCGTCCTCGACGGAAGTTCATCTTCCTCACCCAAATAAGGCTTCAAATCTGCAATGTTAAAAGTGGGACTAACCCCAAAATCTGCAGGCAGCTCAAGTTTATATGCATTATCATTTATTTTCTCTAACACCTTAAAGGGACCATCAGCCCGTGGCATGAGCTTTGATTTGCGCAAATCAGGAAATCTATCCTTACGCAAATGTAACCAAACAAGATCTCCAGGTGCAAACACAACATGTTTTCTACCCTTATCTCCAGCAAGTTTATATTTGGCATTCATACGCTCAATGTTTTCCTTAGTTAACTCATGCATTTTTAAAATCAATTCAGCACGTTGTTTAGCATCCAAATTAACCTTCTCCGAAGATGGAAGAGGCAACAAATCAATAGGTGCACGAGGTAGGAAACCATACACAACTTCAAAAGGGCACATCTTAGTAGTAGAATGCAATGAACGCTTATAAGCAAATTCAATATGAGGCAAGCATTCCTCCCACATTTTCTTATTACTCTTCAAAACAGCCCTAAGCATAGTAGACAATGTTCTATTGACTACTTCAGTTTGGCCATCAGTTTGGGGGTGACAAGTAGTACTAAAAAGCAGTTTAGTCCCCAACTTATCCCATAAACATCTCCAAAAGTGGCTAAGAAATTTAGTATCACGATCTGAAACAATAGTATTTGGCACACCATGCAAGCAAATAATTTCACGAAAGAACAAATCAGCAACATTAACAGCATCATCGCTTTTATGACATGGTATAAAGTGTGCCATTTTCGAGAATCTATCCACGACAACAAATATGCTATCCCTCCCCTTCTTTGTTCGAGGTAAACCTAAAACAAAGTCCATAGATATATCCTCCCAAGGAACACTAGGTACAGGCAAAGGCATATATAAACCATGAGGATTGAGTCATGACTTAGCTTTTTGACATGTAGTGCAGCGAGCAATAAAACGCTCAACATCCCGTCTCATCTTTGGCCAAAAGAAATGTGTAGCAAGTACGTCCTCCATCTTCTTCATGCCAAAGTGTCCCATTAATCCTCCTCCATGCGCCTCCTGCAACAACAAAAGACGAACGGAGCTAGCTGGAATGCATAGCTTGTTAGCACGAAACACAAATCCATCGTTAACGACAAACTTGTTCCACATTCTTCCTTCTTTGCAATTCTGCATTACATCTTTAAAATCAGCATCATGCACATATTGATCTTTGATGGTCTCCAAACCAAATATTTTGAAGTCAAGTTGTGAAAGCATATTATAGCGACGAGACAATGCATCAGCAATAACATTTTCTTTTCCCTTCTTGTGTTTAATGACATAAGGGAAAGTCTCAATGAATTCAACCCATTTAGCATGTCTACGATTCAGTTTAGCTTGACTTTTAATATGTTTCAAAGATTCATGATCAGAATGTATAACAAATTCTTTGGGCCATAAATAATGTTGCCATGTTGCTAAAGTCCGAATAAGAGCATATAATTCTTTATCATAAGTAGAATAATTCAGACTAGGCCCACTCAATTTTTCAGAAAAGTATGCAACATGTTTGCCATCTTGTAATAACACACCTCCTAATCCAATTCCACTAGCATCACATTCAAGCTCAAAAGTCTTATTAAAATAAGGAAGTTGGAGTAAAGGAGCATGTGTCAACTTATCTTTCAATACCGAGAAGGCTTCTTCCTGTGCGGTACCCCAAAGAAAAGGCACATCTTTCTTTGTAAGCTCATTGAGAGGTGCAGCAATGGTGCTGAAATCTCTCACAAAACGCCTATAAAATCCAGCGAGGCCAAGAAAACTCCTCACGTGTGTGACCGTTTTGGGCTGCGGCCAACTCTCAATAGCTTCAATCTTGGCTTTATCAACTTCAATTCCCTGTGGAGTAACAACATAGCCAAGAAAAGATACTCGGTCGGTGCAAAAGGTGCACTTCCCAAGGTTACCAAACAAACGTGCATCACGTAAAGCAATAAAAACAGCACGTAAATGTTCCAAATGTTCTTCCAAAGATCTGCTATAAATCAATATGTCATCAAAGTAAACTACCACAAATCGTCCAATGAAAGCACGTAAAACTTCGTTCATTAATCTCATGAAAGTACTAGGTGCATTAGTTAACCTAAAAGGCATGACTAACCACTCATATAATCCAAACATAGTTTTAAATGCTGTTTTCCATTCATCTCCCAATTTCATACGAGTTTGATGGTAGCCACTACGCAAATCAACTTTGGAGAATATTGTAGAGCCACTCAATTCATCAAGCATATCATCTAGCCTAGGAATAGGATGACGATAACGAATAGTAATATTATTAATGCCTCTACAATCAACACACATACGTGATGTACCATCCTTTTTCAGCACTAGAATAATAGGAACAGCACAAGGACTAAGGGATTCGCGTATATAACCTTTGTCGAGAAGCTCTTGTACTTGACGCATAATCTCCTTCGTCTCCTCTGGATTGGTACGGTATGGTGCACGGTTTGGCAGTGAAGCACCGGGAATTAAGTCAATCTGATGCTCAATCCCTCGAATAGGCGGTAATCCCGGTGGCACGTCTTGTGGAAAGACATCAGCGAACTCCTGCAAAATGTTAGTGACAGCAGGAGGCAAAGAGGAAGGCACGTCCTTGAATGAAAATAATGCCTCTTTGCACACAAAATCATAGCAAACAGATTTGCTGAAATCTAGCTCATCAATATCAGATTTGGTGGCAAATAAACATGCACTTTTCAATTTAATTTCAGAAGCAACACTAGATGGTTTATTATTAGGCTTCATTTGTTGCTCAAATTCTTTTGCCACAATCTGATTTTCACTCTTATTCTTCTCCTGTTTTGCTTTATTAGCTCTGTTAATATCATCTTTCAAAATGGAATCAGGAGTCATAGGAAGCAAAGTAATATTTTTATCCTTATGAACAAGAGTATAGTGATTGTTTCTACCATGGTGTACAGAATTTTTATCAAATTGCCATGGTCTACCAAGTAATAAGGAACATGCTTGCATAGGTACCACATCACAATCAACATAATCAGCATATGTAGAGATACTAAAATGCACACGAACAGTACGTGTTACCTTAACCTTGCCACTGTTGTTGAACCATTGGATGTAGTAAGGATGTGGATGTGGTCTTGTGGTGAGAGAAAGCTTCTCCACCATCTCCATGCTAGCCAAGTTGTTGCAACTACCTCCGTCTATGATGACGCGCACAAAACGTTCCTTCACAACTCCCTTGGTATGGAACAAATTGTGCCTCTGATTTTGCTCAGCTTGTGTGACCTGCACACTCAAAACACGTTGAGCAACTAAACATTCATACCTGTCAGCGTCTTCAGGCGCCATGTATTGCGTCACATGATCAGAATCATCTCCACCATGTTCTTCACGTGTAATAAGAGCCAAAGTCTCCTCATCATAGTCACTAGCGGACTCATATCCACCATCCGCGGTAGCAATCATCACGCGCGGAGATTTGCATTCTCTCGCATAATGACCTCCTCCCTTACAACGACGACAAATAATATCACTTGTGTGCCCTGTTGATGCCATGGAAGAAGAAGAACTCCGTGCAGGCCCAGCAGGTGCGCTCTTGGCAGATAATGGTGGTTGTGCCTGTTTTCTTGTATCACGACTGGAGGAGGCACCTAATTGAGGTGCTGGTGCAGTAGAAGTAGAATATGCACGCGGTGTCCATGATGAAGGTCGGCCTGCAGAAAAGTTAGTTCGCCCCAATGCTTGTCGATCATGCACTTCACGTTCAGCTTTACAAGCAAGATGGAATAAACGAGTGATATTAGTATACTCCTTATAGTCTAGAATGGTCTGAATCTCTCTATTTAATCCACCCAGAAAACGTGCAAGCATAGCTTCATTCTCCTCAACAATACCACATCTAATCATGCCAGTTTGTAATTCCTGATAATATTCTTCTACAGAATTTTTCCCTTGTCTTAAACGCTGCAATTTTTGAAGCAATTCACGTTGATAATATGGTGGAACCCAACGCGTACGCATAGCAGTTTTCAAAGCAGCCCAAGTAGTTGGAATAGGATATAATCTACAATGTTTAGACCACCATACACATGCAAAACTAGTGAAAGCACAAACAGCAGCAGCAACTCGTCTCTCCTCAGGATATTTTAAACATGTAAATCGTTGTTCAGTTTCTAACTCCCAAGTAAGATATATATCAGGAACATATCTACTTATGATAAAGAATTATATGCTCTTGTTCGGACTTTAGAAACATGGCAACATTATTTATGGCCCAAAGAATTTGTTATACATTCTGATCATGAATCTTTGAAACATATTAAAAGTCAAGCTAAACTGAATCGTAGACATGCTAAATGGGTTGAATTCATTGAGACTTTCCCTTATGTCATTAAACACAAGAAGGGAAAAGAAAATGTTATTGCTGATGCATTGTCTCGTCGCTATACTATGCTTTCACAACTTGACTTCAAAATATTTGGTTTGGAGACCATCAAAGATCAATATGTGCATGATGCTGATTTTAAAGATGTAATGCAGAATTGCAAAGAAGGAAGAATGTGGAACAAGTTTGTCGTTAACGATGGATTTGTGTTTCGTGCTAACAAGCTATGCATTCCAGCTAGCTCCGTTCGTCTTTTGTTGTTGCAGGAGGCGCATGGAGGAGGATTAATGGGACACTTTGGCGTGAAGAAGACGGAGGACGTACTTGCTACACATTTCTTTTGGCCAAAGATGAGACGGGATGTTGAGCGTTTTATTGCTCGCTGCACTACATGTCAAAAAGCTAAGTCACGACTCAATCCTCATGGTTTATATATGCCTTTGCCTGTACCTAGTGTTCCTTGGGAGGATATATCTATGGACTTTGTTTTAGGTTTACCTCAAACAAAGAAGGGGAGGGATAGCATATTTGTTGTCATGGATAGATTCTCGAAAATGGCACACTTTATACCATGTCATAAAAGCGATGATGCTGTTAATGTTGCTTATTTGTTCTTTCGTGAAATTATTCGCTTGCATGGTGTGCCAAATACTATTGTTTCAGATCGTGATACTAAATTTCTTAGCCACTTTTGGAGATGTTTATGGGCTAAGTTGGGGACTAAACTGCTTTTTAGTACTACTTGTCACCCCCAAACTGATGGCCAAACTGAAGTAGTCAATAGAACATTGTCTACTATGCTTAGGGCTGTTTTGAAGAGTAATAAGAAAATGTGGGAGGAATGCTTGCCTCATATTGAATTTGCTTATAATCGTTCATTGCATTCTACTTCTAAGATGTGCCCTTTTGAAGTTGTGTATGGTTTCCTACCTCGTGCACCTATTGATTTGTTGCCTCTTCCATCTTCGGAGAAGGTTAATTTTGATGCTAAACAACGTGCTGAATTGATTTTAAAAATGCATGAGTTAACTAAGGAAAACATTGAGCGTATGAATGCCAAATATAAACTTGCTGGAGATAAGGGTAGAAAACATGTTGTGTTTGCACCTGGAGATCTTGTTTGGTTACATTTGCGTAAGGATAGATTTCCTGATTTGCGCAAATCAAAGCTCATGCCACGGGCTGATGGTCCCTTTAAGGTGTTAGAGAAAATAAATGATAATGCATATAAACTTGAGCTGCCTGCAGATTTTGGGGTTAGTCCCACTTTTAACATTGCAGATTTGAAGCCTTATTTGGGTGAGGAAGATGAACTTCCGTCGAGGACGACTTCATTTCAATGAGGGGAGGATGATGAGGACATCAATACAATTGTTACACCCACAGGCCCTGCTGCTATACATACTGGACCAATTACTAGAGCTCGCGCACGCCAACTAAATTACCAGGTACTTTCGTTTCTTGGTAATGATTCTAATGTTCATGAGAATATGATGCTGCCTAAATTGGATACATTTGTTTTGCTTACAAATAAAGGGCCTAGCTTGGAGAAGGATGAACATTGGAGCAAGAACAAGCATGGAGATGATGGCATGCGCAAGGGGAACAAGAACGGAGTTACAAGTGATGATTTCAGGACTTTGAAGCCACCATAATGGGCGCATGAAGCCTTGGACGAAATATACAAGATGCCACTTCATAAATTTCGTTCCGAGGTTATTATAGGTGCTGTGTCACCTTATTATTGGGCCAGGCCCATGTAATTTCGAAATACATAAGTATAGGCTATTTTTAGAGTCCGTATGTGTGGGGAAACAAGAGATAGGGTTGATTTCGGACCCCTCCACCAAGGGCCACGAAATTCCCCCCTCTTCCTCCATATATACAGCCCTTAGGGCATCGTTTAGACTTTGGGTTTTGTTTAGATTAAAAGTTCGCCATACCTGCAACTTCGCGTACTTCGTTTGTGTTCAACGACCAGACAAAGGCGTCACAGAACCCCACCTTGATCAATAAAGTTTTCATCTTATATTCGCAATATCCAGATTGCAATCTCAGTTTCTTGCTTGTTCTTCGTTTGCTCGCAGGAAACAGACCCTCGTGGTCAGGTTGATCGTGCTCTGGCGTGGTCAATAACCTCTCGGAGTTGGTTTAGCGATTGCTAAGGCGCGACGTCCTCGCACGTTCGTAGTCGGATCTTCAAAGTCGACTGCCACCAAAGCGATATCCATCATCTCATCGAAAGACGGGACACCTTTGCCTCTATCAAGTGGTATCAGAGCTCTGATACCACTTGATAGAGGCGGGGGTGTCCTGATCTTTCGATGAGATGATAACTATCGATTTGGTGAAGATGACTTTGACGATCCGACTACAAACATGCACGACGTTGCGCCTTAGCAATCGCTAAACCAACTCCGGAAGGTTATTGACCACGCTGGAGCACAATCAACCTGACCACGAAGGTCTATTCCTGCAAGCAATCGAAGAACAAGCAAGAATATGATAAAAGCAATCTGAATATTGCTAGTATATATGAAGTATTGATAAAGGTGAGGATCCGTAAGTGGTCTTGGTCTGGTCATTGGACACAAACGAAGTACACGAAGTTGCAATGGCTAACTTTTAACTAAACAAATCCCCAAAGTCTAAATGATGCCCTAAGGGCTGTATATATGGAGGAAGAGGGGGGAATTTCGTGGCCCTTAGTGGAGGGGTCCGAAATCAACCCTATCTCTTGTTTCCCCACACATACGGACTCTAAAAATAGCCTATACTTATGTATTTCGAAATTACATGGGCCTGGCCCAATAATAAGGTGACGCAGCACCTATAATAACCTCGAGACGAAATTTATGAAGTGGCATCTTGTATATTTCGTCCAAGGCTTCATGCGCCCATTATGGTGGCTTCAAAGTCCTGAAATCATCACTTGTAACTCCGTTCTTGTTCCCCTTGCGCATGCCATCATCTCCATGCTTGTTCTTGCTCCAATGTTCATCCTTCTCCAAGCTAGGCCCTTTATTTGTAAGCAAAACAAATGTATCCAATTTAGGCAGCATCATATTCTCATGAACATTAGAATCATTACCAAGAAACGAAAGTACCTGGTAATTTAGTTGGCGTGCGCGAGCTCTAGTAATTGGTCCAGTATGTATAGCAGCAGGGCCTGTGGGTGTAACAATTGTATTTGTGTCCTCATCATAAAGAATTCTCACAAGAAATCCTATGTAACATGGCATCACTACTAATAGACTCCACATGAGAATCATCATATTCATCATAAATGGGCAAATCATCACATGGGGAAATCATACTAGCATGAAGCATGGTACTAGGTGGATCAACATCATGCAAGCAATCAATGTCAAGAATGTCCACTAGTGGGACTAGAGCGTCACCTTCACCTATGTTACCTTGTTCATTCCACTGAAGTGGTGTAGGTGAGGTGGGAAAGACCAAATGGTGGTCATCTTCATCTTGATGGAACCATGTGGGGGGTGCATCATATTCCACGATGGCCATCGTCTTGTCCAAAGAGAGGACGAAGTCGTCGAGGATCGGCGCGTCATCATATATGGGACCTAGCACCAAATGAGAAGACACAATAGAGGTAGAGGTCAAGTTGTTAGAAATGCAAATGGCCCCACGAGACCTATCAACTATCTCACTGTCTCTATGTGGTGGTTCACTCACTCCCTCAAAATAGGTGCACTCAAACTCACGTATGGTGGAGTCACTCATCTCACTCAAGTGGTGGGGGTTGTGGCTCTCCTCACATGGGATTTGTGGCAACACATCATATATGGGGCTAGTGGTGAAATCACTCTCACTCTCTATATGGTGGCAAAAGTCACTCAAGTCATCATACGTCGCCGTGGTCGAAGGGAAAATCCCATGCTCAACCATCTCGTCGTCGTCGCCGTGGATGAAGGCCGAAGATGGCACATCATCACTCTCCTCCATGACCGAAGGGAAAATCCCATGCTCTATCATCTCATTACCGTCACCGTGTGATGAGGACATCAATACCATTGTTACACCCACAGCCCCTGCTGCTATACATACTGGACCAATTACTAGAGCTCGCGCACGCCAACTAAATTACCAGGTACTTTCGTTTCTTGGTAATGATTCTAATGTTCATGAGAATATGATGCTGCCTAAATTGGATACATTTGTTTTGCTTACAAATGAAGGGCCTAGCTTGGAGAAGGATGAACATTGGAGCAAGAAAAAGCATGGAGATGATGGCATGTGCAAGGGGAACAAGAATAGAGTTACGAGTGATGATTTCAGGTCTTTGAAGCCACCATAACGAGTGCATGAAGCCTTGTACGAAATATACAAGATGCCACTTCATAAATTTCGTCGAGAGGCTATTATAGGTGTTGCGTCACCTTTTTATTGGGCCAAGCCCATGTAATTTCGAAATACATTAGTATAGGCTATTTTTAGAGTCCGTAATTTCGGACCCCTCCACCAAGAACCAAGAAATTCCCCCTCTCTTCCTCCATATATACAGCCCTTAGGGCACCGTTAGACTTTGGGTTTTTTCTAGATTAAAGTTCGCCATAGCTGCAACTTCGCGTACTTCGTTTGTGTTCAACAACCAGACAAAGGCGTCACAGAACCCCACCTTGATCAATAAAGCTTTCATATTATATTCGCAATATCTAGATTGCAATCTCAGTTTCTTGCTTGTTCTTCGTTTGCTCGCAAGAAACAGACCCTCGTGGTCAGGTTGATCGTGCTCCGGCGTGGTCAATAACCTCTCGGAGTTGGTTTAGCGATTGCTAAGGCGCGACGTCCTCGCACGTTCGTAGTCAGATCGTCAATGTCGACTTCCACCAAAGTGAAATCCATCATCTCATCGAAAGACGGGACACCTTTGCCTCTATCAAGTGGTATCAGATTTCCAGGTTGCTCGGTGACATTTTACAGTTTTTCGTTGTTTAGATCAATTATGTTCTTCATACCTACAGTCCACGAAAAAGCCAAAAAAAATTAGGGTTAGTTCATCATATCCGAACCAATCTGAGCCTTTGCATAATCTTTTTAGGGTTTTGCTTTGTTGAATTTGCGGTTGCATCGTCGTGTCTAGTTGCTGGTCTTAGCGTTAGTCTTTTAGAGTTTCGAGTTCTGGTCATAAGTTGTCACGCCGCCACCGCACCATCATCATCACCCTGTCACCTACCACCACTGATCCGAATCCATATCCATATACCACCACCAAGCCGTATCCATATACCATCACCGATCCATATCCATATACTACCACCGCTACCACCACCGCTGCCATATACCACCACCGTTGCCATATACCACCACCATATATCCACCACCAATCCGAGTTCCTTGCATATTAGGTTTGTTTTCGAGATCCATCTAGTTTCCGATTCGTGTTTCCTTGCCTGAGTAGGTTTCAAAAAAATCCGAAAACACCCTCCGTTTAGGCCCAAAATTTTCCGAAAACGCACTAGACAAAAAAAATTCTGGCTATCCTATTTTTAGGTGTTTCTAAGCGTATTGAGACAGTCGCCGTTATAGAAAGTTTTTTTTGACCTGTTTCCAGTTTTTGGGTCTGGGCAGTCAAAAAAAAAATTGGTCGAAAAAATTTCATGCCCTTCCTGTCAGTTTGACCTGGGAAGAGTTTTGAGACACTCGCCACTATAGTGATTTTTCGAAAAAAAAGAGCAGCGCAAAAAAAAGCAGCCCAAAAAAAAGAGCGAAAAAAAATTCCAGAGTGTGCTTTTCCCTTGTTTACGTGCAGCGCCGTGATTTTGTTAGTGTTCTAGGCTCGCGTCTCTAGCACAGTCTCGCCTAGGACCAGCACAGTACCGTCGTTGAGCATTTATTCAACTTTGCATCACTGAATTGATTATCGCTGACCCTTTTTGCTACCATATTATAAGCCTTCCCAGCTCCACATACATCTACGTCGTGTGTTTGACTCTCCCTGGTAATCGCTCTATCCAAGCTTTGAGAGTTTTGACTACAATAGTTGCCGATCACCACCTGTTGCTGGGTAAGAACTTGTAAGAATTTGAGATTCGCTTGAAGGATTTGTGACACACCACCACCACCACCACCACCACCGCTTCCCAGTAGTCTGTAGAATCATATTATTTTGTGTTTCTATTGCTGCTAACCATGCCAGGATCACAAGCCGATGAGATTGACTGGGAGAACATGACGAACAAGGATCTTCATGATAAGTTTCATCAAATTTTGGGTCAACAGGTGGAAGACGTGATGGCCAGTTTTGGAAAGGCATTGGAGAGGATGGATGACATTGAGAAGACAATTGACACCAAGTTGGACGCCAAGTTTGATGAATTACTCAAACGTCTCCCACAACCAGTTCTACGCCGCGATACAGTAGGGTGAGCACAACGTGTGCCTATTGAGCCAAGACAAAATTCTGGTGTCGCTGCTACTGCTGTTGGTGCTTCTGTAGCTCCTGCTGTTACTACAGAGGTGGAGGACTATTACGAGGATGAGGTTGATCAAAATCAGAACTACGTGCAGCCACCAGCACCACCACCAGCAGGTCGACCTCAGGTATATGTTCGCAACGGTAGGCCTGCACCACCACCTCAGGTACGAGATAATGACCATATTCCTAAACTGAAATTGAATATTCCACCATTTGAGGGTAGATATGTTCCTGATTTATATCTTACTTGGCAGTTAGAAACTGAACAACGTTTTACATCTTTGCAATATCTCGAGGAGAGACGGGTTGCTGCTGCTGTTTGTGCTTTCACTAGTTTTGCATGTGTGTGGTGGTCTGAACATTGTAGATTATATCCTATTCCAGCTACTTGGGCTGCTTTGAAAACTGCTATGCGTACTCGTTGGGTTCAACCATATTATCAACGTGAATTGCTTCAAAAATTGCAGCGTTTAAGACAAGGAAAAAATTCTGTAGAAGAATATTATCAGGAATTACAAACTGGCATGATTAGATGTGGTATTGTTGAGGAGAACGAAGCTATGCTTGCACGTTTTATTGGAGGATTAAATAGAGAGATTCAGACCATTCTAGAGTATAGGGAGTATACTAATATCACTCGTTTATTCCATCTTGCTTGTAAAGCTGAACGTGAAGTGCAGGATCGACAAGCATTGGTGCGCACTAACTTTTCTGCAGGTCGACCTTCCTCATGGACACCGCGTGCATCTTCTACTTCCACTGCACCAGCAAGTCCATCAGGTGCCATCTCCAGCCGTGATACAAGAAAGCAGGCACAACCACCATTATCTGCCAAGAGCGCACCTGCCAGGCCTGCACAGAGCTCTTCTTCTTCCATGGGATCAACAGGGCACACAAGTGATATTATTTGTCATTGTTGTAAGGGAAGTGGTCATTATGCGCGAGAATGCAAATCTTAGCGTGTGATGATTGCTACTGAGGATGGTGGGTATGAGTCTGCTAGTGACTATGATGAGGAGACTTTGGCTCTTATTACACGTGAAGAACATGGTGGAGATGATTCTGATCATGAGACGCAATACATGGCTCCTGAAGACACTGACAGGTATGAATGTTTAGTTGCTCAATGTGTTTTGAGTGTGCAGGTGACACAAGCTGAGCAAAATCAGAGGCACAATTTGTTCCATCCCAAGGGAGTTGTGAAGGAACGTTCTATGCGCGTCATCATAGACGGAGGGAGCTGCAACAACTTGGCTAGCATGGAGATGGTGGAGAAGCTTTCTCTCACCAGAAGACCACATCCACATCCTTACTACATCCAATGGTTCAACAATAGCGGCAAGGTTAAAGTAACACGTACTGTTCGTGTGCATTTTAGTATCTCTACATATGCTGATTATGTTGATTGTGATGTGGTACCTATGCAAGCATGTTCCTTATTACTTGGTAGACCATGGCAATTTGATAAAAATTCTGTACACCATGGTAGAAACAATCACTATACTCTTGTTCATAAGGATAAAAATATTACTTTGCTTCCTATGACTCCTGATTCCATTTTGAAAGATGATATTAATAGAGCTAATAAAGCAAAACAGGAGAAGAATAAGAGTGACAATCAGATTGTGCCAAAAGAATTTGAGCAACAAATGAAGCCTGATAATAAACCATCTAGTGTTGCTTCTGAAATTAAATTGAAAAGTGCATGTTTATTTGCCACCAAATCTGATATTGATGAGTTAGATTTCAGTAAATCTGTTTGATATGCTTTTGTGTGCAAAGAGGCATTATTTTCATTCGAGGAAGTGCCTTCCTCTTTGCCTCCTGCTGTCACTAACATTTTGCAGGAGTTCGCTGACGTCTTTCCACAAGACGTGCCACCGGGATTACCGCCTATTCGAGCGATTGAGCATCAGATTGACTTAATTCCCAGTGATTCACTGCCAAACCGTGCACCATACCGTACCAATCCAGAGGAGACGAAGGAGATTATGCGTCAAGTACAAGAGCTTCTCGACAAAGGTTATATACGCGAATCCCTTAGTCCTTGTGTTGTTCCTATTATTCTAGTGCCGAAAAAGGATGGTACATCGCGTATGCGTGTTGATTGTAGAGGCATTAATAATATTACTATTCGTTATCGTCATCCTATTCCTAGGCTAGATGATATGCTTGATGAATTGAGTGGCTCTACAATATTCTCCAAAGTTGATTTGCGTAGTGGATACCATCAAATTCGTATGAAATTGGGAGATGAATGGAAAACAGTATTCAAAACTAAGTTTGGATTATATGAGTGGTTAGTCATGCCTTTTGGGTTAACTAATGCACCTAGTACTTTCATGAGATTAATGAACGAAGTTTTACGTGCTTTCATTGGACGATTTGTGGTAGTTTACTTTGATGACATATTGATTTATAGCAGATCTTTGGAAGAACATTTGGAACATTTACGTGTTGTTTTTATTGCTCTACGTGATGCACGTTTGTTTGGTAACCTTGGGAAGTGCACCTTTTGCACTGACCGAGTATCTTTTCTTGGCTATGTTGTTACTCCACAGGGAATTGAAGTTGATAAAGCCAAGATTGAAGCTATTGAGAGTTGGCCGCAACCCAAAACGGTCACACAAGTGAGGAGTTTTCTTGGCCTCGCTGGATTCTATAGGCGTTTTGTGAGAGATTTCAGCACCATTGCTGCACCTCTCAATGAGCTTACAAAGAAAGATGTGCCTTTTCTTTGGGGTACCGCATAGGAAGAAGCCTTCACGGTATTGAAAGATAAGTTGACACATGCTCCTTTACTCCAACTTCCTGATTTTAATAAGACTTTTGAGCTTGAATGTGATGCTAGTGGAATTGGATTAGGAGGTGTGTTATTACAAGATGGCAAACCTGTTGCATACTTTTCTGAAAAATTGAGTGGGCCTAGTCTGAATTATTCTACTTATGATAAAGAATTATATGCTCTTGTTCGGACTTTAGAAACATGGCAACATTATTTATGGCCCAAAGAATTTGTTATACATTCTGATCATGAATCTTTGAAACATATTAAAAGTCAAGCTAAACTGAATCGTAAACATGCTAAATGGGTTGAATTCATTGAGACTTTCCCTTATGTCATTAAACACAAGAAGGGAAAAGAAAATGTTATTGCTGATGCATTTTCTCGTCGCTATACTATGCTTTCACAACTTGACTTCAAAATATTTGGTTTGGAGACCATCAAAGATCAATATGTGCATGATGCTGATTTTAAAGATGTAATGCAGAATTGTAAAGAAGGAAGAATGTGGAACAAGTTTGTTGTTAACGATGGATTTGTGTTTCGTGCTAACAAGCTATGCATTCCAGCTAGCTCCCTTCGTCTTTTGTTGTTGCAGGAGGCGCATGGAGGAGGATTAATGGGACACTTCGGGGTGAAGAAGACGGAGGACGTACTTGCTACACATTTCTTTTGGCCAAAGATGAGACGGGATGTTGAGCGTTTTATTGCTCGCTGCACTACATGTCAAAAAGCTAAGTCACGACTCAATCCTCATGGTTTATATATGCCTTTGCCTGTACCTACTGTTCCTTGGGAGGATATATCTATGGACTTTGTTTTAGGTTTACCTCGAACAAAGAAGGGGAGGGATAGCATATTTGTTGTCGTGGATAGATTCTCGAAAATGGCACACTTTATACCATGTCATAAAAGTGATGATGCTGTTAATGTTGCTGATTTGTTCTTTCGTGAAATTATTCGCTTGCATGGTGTGCCAAATACTATTGTTTCAGATCGTGATACTAAATTTCTTAGCCACTTTTGGAGATGTTTATGGGCTAAGTTGGGGACTAAACTGCTTTTTAGTACTACTTGTCACCCCCAAACTGATGGACAAACTGAAGTAGTCAATAGAACGTTGTCTACTATGCTTAGGGCTGTTTTGAAGAATAATAAGAAAATGTGGGAGGAATGCTTGCCTCATATTGAATTTGCTTATAATCGTTCATTGCATTCTACTACTAAGATGTGCCCTTTTGAAGTTGTGTATGGTTTCCTACCGCGTGCACCTATTGATTTGTTGCCTCTTCCGTCTTCGGAGAAGGTTAATTTTGATGCTAAACAACGTGCTGAATTGATTTTAAAAATGCATGAGTTAACTAAGGAAAACATTGAGCGCATGAATGCTAAATATAAACTTGCTGGAGATAAGGGTAGAAAACATGTTGTGTTTGCACCTGGAGATCTTGTTTGGTTACATTTGCGTAAGGATAGATTTCCTGATTTGCGCAAATCAAACTTAATGCCACATGCTGATGGTCCCTTTAAGGTGTTAGAGAAAATAAATGATAATGCATATAAACTTGAGCTGCCTGCAGATTTTGGGGTTAGTCCCACTTTTAACATTGCAGATTTGAAGCCTTATTTGGGTGAGGAAGATGAACTTCCGTCGAGGACGACTTCATTTCAAGAAGGGGAGGATGATGAGGACATCAATACAATTGTTACACCCACAGCCCCTGCTGCTATACATACTGGACCAATTACTAGAGCTCGTGCAAGCCAACTAAATTACCAGGTACTTTCGTTTCTTGGTAATGATTCTAATGTTCATGAGAATATGATGCTGCCTAAATTGGATACATTTGTTTTGTTTACAAATGAAGGGCCTAGCTTGGAGAAGGATGAACATTGGAGCAAGAACAAGCATGGAGATGATGGCGTGCGCAAGGAGAACAAGAACGGAGTTACAAGTGATGATTTCAGGACTTTGAAGCCACCATAATGGGTGCATGAAGCCTTGGACGAAATATACAAGATGCCACTGCATAAATTTCGTCCCGAGGCTATTTTAGGTGCTGCGTCACCTTATTATTGGGCCAGACCCATGTAATTTCGAAATACATAAGTATAGGCTATTTTTAGAGTCCGTATGTGTGGGGAAACAAGAGATAGGGTTGATTTCGGACCCCTCCACCAAGGGCCACGAAATTCCCCCCTCTTCCTCCATATATACAGCCCTTAGGGCATCGTTTAGACTTTGGGTTTTGTTTAGATTAAAAGATCGCCATAGCTGCAACTTCGCGTACTTCGTTTGTGTTCAACGACCAGACAAAGGCGTCACAGAACCCCACCTTGATCAATAAAGCTTTCATCTTATATTCGCAATATCCAGATTGCAATCTCAGTTTCTTGCTTGTTCTTCGTTTGCTCGCAGGAAACAGACCCTCGTGGTCAGGTTGATCGTGCTCCGGCGTGGTCAATAACCTCTCGGAGTTGGTTTAGCGATTGCTAAGGCGCGACGTTCTCGCACGTTCGTAGTCGGATCGTCAAAGTCGACTTCCACCAAAGCGATATCCATCATCTCATCGAAAGACGGGACACCTTTGCCTCTATCATCATGGGCCCAAGTGGAGGTGATGCAACACCTTTGGACTTGTTGTTTGACTCGGATTCTGCTGCAGCGTCTGATTGCTTCGTCGATATCTCAACGCTACGGACGAATTTGAAGGTGAATCCAATTGGGCTGGAGAGATCACAAAATCTAGATTCTAACAAAAAAATCACCCAATTGGAGTCTGTATGAAAAAGTTGCTGGTGTTTTGAGTCAGGTATGTCTGTGCAGTCCGAATCTGAATCCAGAACGTGAGAGACTTGGACTCTATCTTCTCTTGGCCCAAAAGTGACGTAAGAGAACTTTTTGAACAGCAAGTAAACATCTCTTTCTCCCTTATCTTCATATGTGAATTGTACAAGTGTCCCATACACCTGCAATTAGACAAAACACAAAAGTATGTGAAGTATTTTTGTTCTGGATAACATAAATAGATTATTGAATAGTTTGCACTAGAAATCACCTGACAAATATGCATGTATGCAATATTTTTGGTCGTATCCAAGGTAGTCATGTCCTCATCATCCTCCCCTTTTTGAAAACAAAGCCGTCCTCGGCGTTGCTTAATCTGAAATGTGGCTAACAAAAGAGACAAGGTATACATGTTGCATATGTATATGTCATCCATTTTTACTTCCCTTGATTTTTGCACATATGACACATGTATACATGAGTAACTTTCATAGATCATAAAATATAAAGCACAAATATTATCATAAGTAGAAGGCATGAAAATATTGCAACTCAGTTTGCACATATAAGTGAAGCTCTTATTCCTATCAAAAGATTGACAATATTCATCATTAAACCATCCCAACATTGGTGAATAAACCTTACTTGCATCAAATTTACATGCTACAACATGTTTAAATAAGCAAACATGCAGGAAGTCATTGGACACAGAATCATCACCAAGATTAGAGGTCATATCAAAATGTTTAAACATTGGTTCTTTTGCATCAATAGTTAATTCAATGGCTGCACTCAAAATTGTTGGTATTTCAGTTGTTTGATCACATGATGCATTCATGATAGTAACATGAATCTCTAAAATAGGTGGCGTGCTCAAATCAACAGGTAACTCAACACATGATGTATTTAAGTTAATTAGGGATGCATCATTGTCATGTGAAGTTATATCATCAATACCTTTACTGTTACCTTGTCGCAAAGACGTAGCTGATGTCGGTATGGACAATGACAATGTACCATACACTTGAGATGATGTCGCACTCACAATCTGAGGTGTGGCTGCTCTAGTAGGTGCAACGGTGGAGGAATCAACCCATGGTAGTGAGCATGAATTGGAATAGTAGTTGTTGTAGTCACCCAATGCATCCTCCTGTAACTGTCTCTCAAAGGTACAAGCACGAACATACATACCAGTAATGCAACGAGGAATATACCTAAATCTTGCCTAAATATCATGGTTCAAACCACCAAAAAATCTATTCATTGTATCATCCTCAGATTCTTCTATGTCACAATGATGCATATAAGATTTGAACTCTTGGTAGTAAGCATGAACAGTGTTATTGCCTTGTTTAAATTGTTCAAATTTGCGAAGCAATTGACGATGATAGTAAGGAGGGAAAAATTGTTGTCTCATTACATGTTTCAAATCTTTCCAAGTTGTGGGTTGGTTATCAATGTTTTTCTTACAATGCACACTCCACCAAACAGAAGCAAAACCGGTAAATGCTCTAGTGGCAGCTCGTACTCGCTCAAGTTTAGAAAAGTCATGGCAACTAAAAACTTGTTCTACTTCAAGCTCCCAAGCTAGATAAATAGCAGGATTAAATCTACCCTCAAATGATGGTAAAGAGATAACCTGACCATGGACTTGTGTGTGTTGTCCCAACTGTCGTGATAGTGAAGATGTTTTCGTCGTCCAAGAACTTCTTTCTCTAGAACCTGTCATGATTAGTAGAAACAAGAAACAAAATTCGAGAATAATGTTCCTATGAACTACTAGGATGTGGTTGTAACGTGCTCACAGTAAAGCAAATATCAATATCTCACAAGTTCTTACCATGCGACAGGTGGTGACAGGCAACCAGCGGTGTCAAATAACTCCGAAGATTGTGTAAAGCGATTGCCAGGGAAACGTACGTATACACGGTGTAGAAATATGTGGAGCTAGGTTGGTTATATATGGTAGCGAAAGATTAGCAATAATCAATTCAAAGATGCAATGTTGAATAACTGCTCAATGACAGTAATGTGCTGGTCCTAGGCTAGAACGGACTAGAGACGCGAGCCTAGAACACTAATGAGGTCACGGCATAGCACAACTAGCATCAATGAAGGATAAGTAGCTCTGGAAAGCAAGATATAAGTGAAGATCACAACGGCAGTAAAGATAATGATGAATAACAACTACCAAGCAGGATATATAACAACTCTCTCTCCAACTTTCCTCTTGAAAAGTTTGCTACTAACTCAAGCTTTCCAATGCAAAAAGAATCACTCAATTCCGAATTGATATGAGGAGTCAAATAATTCTAAAACTGTCCTGAAAAACTGGAACAAATTGTATGCACAAACTTCGGAGGGCAAAAAGACCTATTTAGAAGTTGATTTTGAGAAGTCAAATATTGAACAAGCTTTTGCAACTATTCAGATGCGTCTAGTTGCTAGCTTTAGTTTGAGTACTTGTGGAGCTGATAGAGGCAAAGGTGTCCCGTCTTTCGATGAGATGATGGATTTCGCTTTGGTGGAAGTCGACTTTGACGATCCGACTACGAACGTGCATGGACGTCGCGCCTTAGCAATCGCTAAACCAACTCCAAGAGGTTATTGACCACGCCGGAGCACGATCAACCTGACCACGAGGGTCTATTTCCTGCGAGCAAATGAAGAACAAGCAAGAAACTGAGATTGCAATCTGGATATTGCGAATATAAGATGAAAGCTTTATTGATCAAGGTGGGGTTCTGTGACGCCTTTGTCTGGTCGTTGAACACAAATGAAGTACGTGAAGTTGCAGCTATGGCGAACTTTAATCTAAACAAAACCCAAAGTCTAAACGGTGCCCTAAGGGTTGTATATATGGAGGAAGAGAGGGGGAATTTCGTGGCCCTTGGTGGAGGGGTCCGAAATCAACCCTATCTCTTGTTTCCCCACACATACGGACTCTAAAAATAGCCTATACTAATGTATTTCGAAATTACATGGGCTTGGCCCAATAAAAAGGTGACGCAGCACCTATAATAGCCTCTGGACGAAATTTATGAAGTGGCATCTTGTATATTTCGTCCAAGGCTTCATGCACTCGTTATGGTGGCTTCAAAGACCTGAAATCATCACTCGTAACTCCGTTCTTGTTCTCCTTGCGCATGCCATCATCTCCATGCTTTTTCTTGCTCCAATGTTCATCCTTCTCCAAGCTAGGACCTTCATTTGTAAGCAAAACAAATGTATCCAATTTAGGCAGCATCATGTTCTCATGAACATTAGAATCATTACCAAGAAACGAAAATAGAGGGTAATTTAGCTGGCATGCGCGAGCTCTAGTAATTGGTCCAATATGTATAGCAGTAGGGGATGTGGGTGTAACAATGGTATTGATGTCCTCATCATCCTCCCCTTCTTGAAATGAAGTCGTCCTCGACGGAAGTTCATCTTCCTCACCCAAATAAGGCTTCAAATCTGCAATGTTAAAAGTGGGACTAACCCCAAAATCTGCAGGCAGCTCAAGTTTATATGCATTATCATTTATTTTCTCTAACACCTTAAAGGGACCATCAGCACGTGGCATTAGCTTTGATTTGCGCAAATCAGGAAATCTATCCTTACGCAAATGTAACCAAACAAGATCTCCAGGTGCAAACACAACATGTTTTCTACCCTTATCTCCAGCAAGTTTATATTTAGCATTCATACGCTCAATGTTTTCCTTAGTTAACTCATGCATTTTTAAAATCAATTCAGCACGTTGTTTAGCATCAAAATTAACCTTGTCCGAAGATGGAAGAGGAAACAAATCAATAGGTGCACGAGGTACGAAACCATACACAACTTCAAAAGGGCACATCTTAGTAGTAGAATGCAATGAACGATTATAAGCAAATTCAATATGAGGCAAGCATTCCTCCCACATTTTCTTATTATTCTTCAAAACAGCCCTAAGCATAGTAAACAACGTTCTATTGACTACTTCAGTTTGTCCATCAGTTTGGGGGTGACAAGTAGTACTAAAAAGCAGTTTAGTCCCCAACTTAGCCCATAAACATCTCCAAAAGTGGCTAAGAAATTTAGTATCACGATCTGAAGCAATAGTATTTGGCACACCATGCAAGCGAATAATTTCACGAAAGAACAAATCAGCAACATTAACAACATCATCGCTTTTATGACATGGTATAAAGTGTGCCATTTTCGAGAATCTATCCACGACAACAAATATGCTATCCCTCCCCTTCTTTGTTCGAGGTAAACCTAAAACAAAGTCCATAGATATATCCTCCCAAGGAACACTAGGTACAGGCAAAGGCATATATAAACCATGAGGATTGAGTCGTGACTTAGCTTTTTGACATGTAGTGCAGCGAGCAATAAAACGCTCAACATCCCGTCTCATCTTTGGCCAAAAGAAATGTGTAGCAAGTACGTCCTCCGTCTTCTTCACGCCAAAGTGTCCCATTAATCCTCCTACATGCGCCTCCTGCAACAACAAAAGACGAACAGAGCTAGCTGGAATGCATAGCTTGTTAGCACAAAACACAAATCAATCGTTAATGACAAACTTGTTCCACATTCTTCCTTCTTTACAATTCTGCATTACATTTTTAAAATCAGCATCATGCACATATTGATCTTTGATGGTCTCCAAACCAAATATTTTGAAGTCAAGTTGTGAAAGCATAGTATAGCGACAAGACAATGCATCAGCAATAACATTTTCTTTTCCCTTCTTGTGTTTAATGACATAAGGGAAAGTGTCAATGAATTCAACCCATTTAGCATGTCTACGATTCAGTTTAGCTTGACTTTTAATATGTTTCAAAGATTCATGATCAGAATGTATAACAAATTCTTTGCGCCATAAATAATGTCGCCATGTTTCTAAAGTCTGAACAAGAGCATATAATTCTTTATCATAAGTAGAATAATTCAGACAAGGCCCACTCAATTTTTCAAAACAGTATGCAACAGGTTTGCCATCTTGTAATAACACACCTCCTAATCCAATTCCACTAGCATCACATTCAAGCTCAAAAGTCTTATTAAAATCAGGAAGTTGGAGTAAAGGAGCATGTGTCAACTTATCTTTCAATACCGTGAAGGCTTCTTCCTGTGCGGGACCCCAAAGAAAAGGCACATCTTTCTTTGTAAGCTCATTGAGAGCTGCATCAATGGTGCTGAAATCTCTCACAAAACGCCTATAGAATCCGGCGAGGCCAAGAAAACTCCTCACTTGTGTGACCGTTTTGGGCTGCGGCCAACTCTCAATAGCTTCAATCTTGGCTTTATCAACTTCAATTCCCTGTGGAGTAACAACATAGCCAAGAAAAGATACTCGGTCGGTGCAAAAGGTGCACTTCCCAAGGTTACCAAACAAACGTGCATCACGTAGAGCAATAAAAACGACACGTAAATGTTCCAAATGTTCTTCCAAAGATCTGCTATAAATCAGTATAACATCAAAATAGACTACCACAAATCGTCCAATGAAAGCACGTAAAACTTCGTTCATTAGTCTCATGAACGTACTAGGCGCATTAGTTAACCCAAAAGGCATGACTAGCCACTCATATAATCCAAACTTAGTTTTAAATGCTGTTTTCCATTCATCCCCCAATTTCTTACGAATTTGATGGTATCCACTACGCAAATCAACTTTGGAGAATATTGTAGAGCCACTCAATTCATCAAGCATATCATCTAGCCTAGGAATAGGATGACGATAACGAATAGTAATATTATTAATGCCTCTACAATCAACACACATACGCGATGTACCATCCTTTTTCGGCACTAGAATAATAGGAATAGCACAAGGACTAAGGGATTCGCGTATATAACCTTTGTCGAGAAGCCCTTGTACTTGACGCATAATCTCCTTCGTCTCCTCTGGATTGGTACGATATGGCGCACGGTTTGGCAGTGAAGCACCGGGAATTAAGTCAATCTGATACTCAATCCCTCGAATAGGCGGTAATCCCGGTGGCACGTCTTGTGGAAAGACGTCAGCGAACTCCTACAAAATGTTAGTGACAGCAAGAGGCAAAGAGGAAGGCACGTCCTCGAATGAAAATAATGCCTCTTTGCACACTAAAGCATAGCAAGCAGATTTGCTGAAATCTAGCTCATCAATATCAGATTTGGTGGCAAATAAACATGCACTTTTGAATTTAATTTCAGAAGCAACACTAGATGGTTTATTAGTAGGCTTCATTTGTTGGTTAAATTCTTTTGCCACAATCTGATTTTCACTCTTATTCTTCTCCTGTTTTGCTTTATTAGCTCTATTAATATCATCTTTCAAAATGGAATCAGGAGTCATAGGAAGCAAAGTAATATTTTTATCCTTATGAACAAGAGTATACTGATTGTTTCTACCATGGTGTACAGAATTTTTATCAAATTGTCATGGTCTACCAAGTAATAAGGAACATACTTCCATAGGTACCACATCACAATCAACATAATCAGCATATGTAGAGATACTAAAATGCACACGAACAGTACGTGTTACCTTAACCTTGCCGCTGTTGTTGAACCATTGGATGTAGTAAGGATGTGGATGTGGTCTTGTGGTGAGAGAAAGCTTCTCCACCATCTCCATGCTAGCCAAGTTGTTGCAGCTCCCTCCGTCTATGATGACGCGCACAGAACATTCCTTCACAACTCCCTTTGTATGGAACAAATTATGCCTCTGATTTTGCTCAGCTTGTGTGACCTGCACACTCAAAACACGTTGAGCAACTAAACATTCATACCTGTCAGCGTCTTCAGGAGCCATGCATTGCGTCTCATGATCAGAATCACCTCCACCATGTTCTTCACGTGTAATAAGAGCCAAAGTCTCCTCATCATAGTCACTAGCGGACTCATACCCACCATCCTCGGTAGCAATCGTCACACGCTGAGATTTGCATTCTCTTGCATAATGACCTCCTCCCTTACAACGATGACAAATAATATCACTTGTGTGCCCTATTGATGCTATGGAAGAAGAAGAACATTGTGTAGGCCCCGCAGGTGCGCTCTTGGCAGATAATGGTGGTTGTGCCTGTTTTCTTGTATCACGGCTGGAGGTGGCACCTGATGGAGGTGCTGGTGCAGTTGAAGTAGAAGATGCACATGGTGTCCATGATGAAGGTCGGCCGGCAGAAAAGTTAGTTCGCGCCAATGCTTGTCGATCCTGCACTTCACGTTCAGCTTTGCAAGCAAGATGGAATAAACGAGTGATATTAGTATACTCCTTATAGTCTAGAATGGTCTGAATCTCTCTATTTAATCCACCCAGAAAACATGCAAGATAGCTTCATTCTCATCAACAATACCACATCTAATCATGCCTGTTTGTAATTCCTGATAATATTCTTCTACAGAATTTTTTCCTTGTCTTAAACGCTGCAATTTTTGAAGCAATTCACGTTGATAATATGGTGGAACCCAACGCGTACGCATAGCAGTTTTCAAAGCAGCCCAAGTAGTTGGAATAGGATATAATCTACAATGTTTAGACCACCATACACATGCAAAACTAGTGAAAGCACAAACAGCAGTAGCAACCCGTCTCTCCTCAGGATATTGTAAACATGTAAATCGTTGTTCAGTTTCTAACTCCCAAGTAAGATATATATCAGGAACATATCTACCCTCAAATGGTGGAATATTCAATTTCAGTTTAGGAATATGGACATCATCTCGTACCTGAGGTGGTGGTGCGGGCCTACCATTGCGAATATATACCTGAGGTCGACCTGCTGGTGGTGGTGCTGGTGATTGCACGTAGTTCTGATTTTGATCAACCTCATCCTCATAATCGCCCGCATATTCATCATCCTCCGCATCAACAGCAGGAGCCACAGAAGTATCAACAGCAGCACCAACAGTTTGGCCAGGCCGAAGAAGTACACGGCTCGCTCGGCGGAGGGCTGTTTCGTGACCTGGAGGTAATTGTTGTTGTTGTTGTTGTTGCAGAGGTGTGGCAGGTGCAGCCGGTGGTGGAAGACGCGCAAGCAGTTCATTAAATCTGTTATCGAGCTTTGTTTTGAATGTCTTCTCAAGGCCAGTGATCTTCTCCATGGCCTCTTCAAAATTGTTCTGCACATCTTCCACCTGTTCAGCCATCATTTGCTGAAACTTATCATGAAGCTCCTTGTTCGATAAGTTCTCCCAGTCAATCTCGTCGGCTTGTGATCCTGGCATGGTTAGCAGCAATAGAAATAACACAAGAATATGATCCTACAGACTACGAACAAGTGGTGGTGGTGGGTGTCACAAATCCGTCAAGCAAAACTCAAATTCTTACCAGTTCTTACCCAGCAACAGGCGGTGATCGGCAACCATTGTAGTCAAAACTCTCAAAGCTTGGATAGAGCGATTACGAGGGAGAGTCAAACGCACGACGTAGATGTATGTGGAGCAGGGAAGGCTTATAATATGGTAGCAAAAGGGGTCAGCGATAATCAATTCAGAGATGCAAAGTTGAATAAACGCTCAACGACGGTACTGTGTTGGTCCTAGGCTAGACCGTACTAGAGACGTGAGCCTAGAACACTAACAAAATCACGGCGCTGCACGTAAACAAGGGAAAAGCACACTCTGGAAAAAAAATTCGCTCTTTTTTTTGCGCTGCTCTTTTTTTTTGTGAAAAATCACTATAATGGCGAGTGTCTCAAAACTCTTCCCACGTCAAACTGACAGGATGGGCACGAAATTTTTTCGACCATTTTTTTTTCGACTGCTCGGACCCAAAAACTGGAAACGGGTCAAAAAAAAACTTTCTATAACGGCGACTGTCTCAATACGCTTAGAAACACCTAAAAATAGGATAGCCAGAATTTTTTTTGACAAGTGCATTTTCGGAAAATTTTGGGCCTAAACGGAGGGTGGTTTCCGGACTCTTTTTTTTCGAAACCTACTCCGGCAAGGAAACACGAATCGGAAACTAGATGGATCTCGAAAACAAACGGAATATGCAAGGAACTCGGATTGGTGATGGATATATGGTGGTGGTATATGGCAGCGGTGGTGGTAGCGGTGGTAGTATATGGATATGGATCGGTGGTGGTATATGGATACGGATTGGTGGTGGTATATGGATACGGATTCAGAGCGGTGGTGGTAGGTGACAGGGGCGATGATGATGGTGCGGTGGCGGCATGACAACTGATGACCAGAACTCGAAACTCTAAAAGACTAACGCTAAGACCAGCAACTAGACACGATGATGCAACCGCAAATTCAACAAAGCAAAACCCTAAAAAGATTATGCAAAGGCTCAGATTGGTTCGGATATGATAAACTAACCCTAATTTTTTTTCTGAATTTTTCGTGGACTGTAGGTATGAAGAACAGACTCGATCTAAACTACGAAAAACTGTAAAATCTCACCGAGCAACCTGGAAATCTGATACCACTTGATAGAGGCAAAGGTGTCCCGTCTTTCGATGAGATGATGGATTTCGCTTTGGTGGAAGTCGACTTTGACGATCCGACTACGAACGTGCATGGACGTCGCGCCTTAGCAATCGCTAAACCAACTCCGAGAGGTTATTGACCACGCCGGAGCACGATCAACCTGACCACGAGGGTCTGTTTCCTGCGAGCAAACGAAGAACAAGCAAGAAACTGAGATTGCAATCTGGATATTGTGAATATAAGATGAAAGCTTTATAGATCAAGGTGGGGTTCTGTGACGCCTTTGTCTGGTCGTTCAACACAAATGAAGTACGCGAAGTTGCAGCTATGGCGAACTTTAATCTAAACAAAACCCAAAGTCTAAACGGTGCCCTAAGGGCTGTATATATGGAGGAAGAGAGGGGGAATTTCGTGTCCCTTGGTGGAGGGGTCCGAAATCAACCCTATCTCTTGTTTCCCCACACATACGGACTCTAAAAATAGCGTGTACTAAAAATTACATGGGCCTGGCCCAATAAAAAGGTGACGCAGCACCTATAATAGCCTCTGGACGAAATTTACGAAGTGGCATCTTGTATATTTCGTCCAAGGCTTCATGCACTCGTTATGGTGGCTTCAAAGACCTGAAATCATCACTCGTAACTCCGTTCTTGTTCCCCTTGCGCATGCCATCATCTCCATGCTTTTCTTGCTCCAATGTTCATCCTTCTCCAACCTAGGCCCTTCATTTGTAAGCAAAACAAATGTATCCAATTTAGGCAGCATCATGTTCTCATGAACATTAGAATCATTACCAAGAAACGAAAATACCTGGTAATTTAGCTCGCGTGCACGAGCTCTAGTAATTGGTCCAATATGTATAGCAGTAGGTGTCGTGGATTTGTCACAGCAGATGTCCTCGCGAAAGGACTTAGTCGTGGAGCCATCGCTATGAGTTTACTTGAAGGGGTTAAAGCGGACACAAAGACACGAGGGTTTTATACTAGTTCGGCCCCTTCGATGAAGGTAAAGCCTACGTCTAGTTGTGATGGAATTGATATGATCTTGATGGCTAGGGAGCAAACAAGCTTCGCCTAGGCTCGAGTTGTGGTTGTCTGTCTTGAACCGCCACCGGGTCGTCCCCTTATATACACAGGTGACGCCCGTCGGTCCATAGAGTCCTAACCGGTTCATACTCGTATTCCGGTTGCTATCTCTCTATTCCTTACTTACAATACAAGTCATACATCAGGCCGGTTTACGGCTACATGCTCTAACCGACTACAGGCCTTGGGCCTTCATCTGTTTACGCCACTAATGAAGTTAACCCGGCCCAAGTAGGCCGGTTGACGCCTAGTGGTAATATCCCCAACATTAGGCCCCAGATTGATTTGAACTGGTTCATGTCAATCCTTCACACCATCTTGCGTCTTGGATATCTTCTGTTTAATTGGCAAATCTCCATGTCGTCATTATTTTTAGTTGCTGTAAACCGGCATGACGTCATCAGTTTTGGTTACTGTAAACCGGCATGACGTCATTATGAAGTTCATAACGCCCTCTTAATGACAGCTCCTGGATTCGCGCGTTTGACCTAGCTCGGTTGCCTTATAAATAAGACCCAAGGGTCATTTCCTTTCTCTTCCCCTTCGTCCCTTCTTCTTCTTCTTCCTCACGTCGCCGGCTTTGCAGCTCCGCCACCATCGTCGACCTCTGCCTCGTCTCGGGCCGCTGCATCAACCTGAACGTACCAGAGTGTTGCGGCGTCTTTCCGCATCTTCTCCGTTCCCGGCAAGTCCTCTCTCCTTCTTAACCTAGATCTGTTCTTAGGGTTCCATGTTCTTGCTATGTTCATTGCGCGTTCATGGCTGTTCTCTGACCTTGAATGCATCTGTGAACTCTTGCTGTGCTTAATAGCAATCCCTTTAGTATCCGCTTGCTATTTCTCATCCAAGCTCATAAATCTCCCGCACATATCCGCTCAATGGTTCACTTCTGTTTCCGCCTTAGCCTTCGAAATATTTCCTGTTTTTATGAGCTTGCTGTAGATCCGCGGCTGTAACATGATTTTGTGAAACTTGTTTCTGCATAACTAGTTATCCATAGTTTCAATTGCTTCCGATGCTTAGGCCAGGCGGTTTAACTTCACCATAGAGAAAAAATTGCTAAACCGGTATATATGTCATTAGTCCCGTGGTTGAACCGCCAGAATCCATCTGATGCTGCGTTGTAGAAGACCGGTTTATTGGTACTGCCTCCGGTTTACCGTAATTAGATCAACACCTTTTTATCCGGCATGTCCTTGAACCGGATCACTTATTTCTTGTAGATCTCGTCATGGCCAAACAAGTGTACGAGTGCAACTGGGTTCCCTCCCGTGTCACAGAATCACAGCTGAACGATCTAGTCCTGATCGGCGCTTTGGATAACAAAGATACGATTCACTGGAGGGTTCCTGGAGATGAATGTCCTCCTACGCCCCAGGAAGGAGAGGTCGTGGTCTTCGCAGATCACATGGCCCGGGGCTTCAAACCGCCCGGCTCCAAATTTTATCGGGATGTGTTAGCCAACTTTCAACTTCGTCCACAGGATATTGGCCCCAACTCCGTCACCAATCTATGTCACTTTCAAGTACTTTCTGAGGCATACCTTCAAGAGGAGCCTTCAGTCGAGTTATTTAGAGATCTCTTTCATCTGAACCGCCGTACTGAATTCAATGACGGCCCTAATACCGAACTGGGCGGTATGGCCATTCAGAAAAGGAAAGAAATCACCTATCCCCACGTCAAACTCCATACTCACCCCAAAGAATGGAACGCAACTTGGTTTTATTGCAAGGATACCTCTCCTGACAATGAAAATCCCTTGCCTGGCTTCCGTCCGGAACGGCTCAGCAACACTCACCCTTTTCCACAAAGGCTAAGCGCCAAGGAGAGAATTAAATACGCTCCTCAACTATCCAAGCTCCGGGCCTTCATGGCCAATGGTTTAACAGGAATAGACCTTGCACGCTGCTGGATATCATGGAGCATTTTGCCTCTAAGCCGGCGCCCAAATTTGATGTGCGAGTATACTGATAGTGTCGATGACCCACTCCGACACACTAAAATCCAGCTCCCTGATGACGAAGTCACAGAATCTGTGAAAAAGATGCTGAATGAACCGGAGCACCTCTGTGCTCAAACCGGTCTGCCTCCTTACTGCACCACCAACAAACCACCAGCGGTAATATTTTAATTGCTCTATTGTTGAACCGGTTACTATTTTATATGCTCAACATTTAATTACCGCTGATCCAGGGTGATAATCCATTTTGGAGCAAGAAACTTCCTCAAGACAAAACGGAGAAGGCAGGACGGCCAACCCGGCCCAAGACCAAGGTTATCAAGAAGCCAGCTCATAAGAGAAAAACCACCGCTTCATCTGACCCAGCCATTGACGATGATGTGGGTAATCCAGATCTTGAGGTAGAACTTGATTCACTTGGCTTGCTTTTTACACGCCTTATTGATGATAATACTTGTCAGGATGACGCTGAAGCCAGTAATGCGGGTTTCGTTGAGGTAACCATTCTCTCTTCCGATTCAGAAATCCTGCCTTTACCAAAATTTCGCCGGGCAAACCGGAAAATTAAATTTTCTCATCCTCTTGCTTATCTGGATTCCCAATTTCTTATGAAGACCCAGCAACACGAAGCTCGCCGCACAACCCGGCACAGTGGCCAGGTAGTTACCTCTGCCGGTTTACCAAACAGTCCGGTTCGAAAACGCCGCTTCGAGGTCTCCGACCTTTTTATTGATTTAAATCATAAAGCGGGTTTCTTCTGTCAACCTCTTAATCCATCCGACTCCGATTATCAGGTCACTTCTCATTCATCATCTGGTGAATCGTCGGCCACCCAGCTACCACCTTTGAAAACAGTTGCTGGGTAAGTTAAACCGAACATATGCTTCCAGTATACTGCGCAATGGCTTACACTTTTCCTTGATTTTTATTTTTCTTTCAGGGCTAAACCGAAACCAAGCAAGAAGGCCCGCCTGGATAGAGCGGCTGAAGAAAATGTGGCCCCAAAACATGACCAAGCACCAGATCATGAAGTTTTTACTTGTGAAGATATCCCCAATGATCCTCCTCTGCAAGACGACGTTATCCCTGAAGAAGGTCTTATTCATACTCCAGCCTCTGCTGCTCCGCCTGCCAGCTCTGTTCAGATTGAGAAATCCCAAACTCCTGCTGACGAACCGGCCGCGCCAACCCAAACCGGCGAGTCAAAAGATGACGATGTTGTGATTACCGGCGTAGGCCGCTCTGAACCCGGGAATCCTACCACCCTTACCAGGCATACCATCAAAGAGGATTCTTCCCCTTTGAACAAAGGAAAATGGGATGTTGAATTAGAAACATACGCCGCTCTGAATGCTCAAGATCTTCACTCTGGATATCTAAATCGGCTTTACACTAGCCGTGACTGTGAAGCTGGCCTGGTCAAAATGATGAGGGATAAATTTGAGGTAAATTCCTTTTTTTTTCTGCCATTGCATTCATCCTTGTAGCCCCCAAGGGCCGGTTTGTGACCTTGGTCAAACCGGGACTTGATCCTGAACATTTTTTTTGAAATCCGTCGGCATAACCCTCGAGGGCCGGTCTAACTTAGCATAAGTAAACTGGGGCTCAAAAATAAAAAATTGTCCTTAGAACATAATTTGATCAAATAACCATTAGCCCCCAAGTGCCAGGTTGAATACTTGTATTGAACTTGGGACTTTGTAAGCTAGCAATATACAAAAAATTGAAGGTGCATTAGCCCCCAAGTATCAGGCATATAACTTTGTTATGTGGTTGATACTTCCATTTCTTGGATCGTCTGTGCAAAGCTTAAAATGCCATCTGTATGCACGTTGAGGTGAAAATCAAAGAGGACCAGATTGCCGATTTGCAGGAGGCCCTGAAGACCCAGCAGGCTGAAACAGATAAGGCGAAGCAAGAATTAACCAGCGCTTTGAGCACTGCTGAACGGCTGAAAGAAGGCTTCAAGAAAGAGCGGGCTGACTGGGCCACTGAGAAGGCCGGTTTAATCAAAAGAGCAGAAAACGCTGAAGCGGCCCTTAAACCGGTGGTAGATGAACTGACGGCCATACAGCGGCAAATACACTCCATGACTGCTGCAATCTTTGGTAAGCTCCTTGTAACTTCTGTGATAAATTTGAATCTGCTGTATCGTAAATCCGGTTTGAAACCAGTCCAATTTTGTTTGTAGGCACACGTATTGGGCACTTAGGAAATGATGTGCGGAAGAAGTTGAAAGCTGCCTACACCTTGGTGAAACAATTGTATACCGGAGCCCAACGGATCATCTCCACAGCTTCTCACAACAACCCGGCGCCTTCTTTAATCCAGGACACTCTTAGCAAGCTGTCAATGCTTCCAACCCGGATTGAGGAGCTGAAAAAATCCGCTGCCCGAACCGGAGCCATCAATGCCTTAATCCGGGCAAAGGCATGGGTGCCCGACTTTGATCCTGTGGAAGCAGCTCAAGGCTATCCCAGTCTGAAAGAAGATGGTTCTGAATTCAAAGAAGAGGATTTAAGGGCCATAAACCATGCAGTGCGCCCGCTGGCTTGCCAGCTAGCTGAAGAGGCAGATTTGACGCATTATCAAGCGGAATATAATAATCAAAACAAGCGAGTGCCGGCCCCAACTGTTGAAGCGGAGAATCCGATTCCTCCAATCCGTAAGCACACTTACGCCCCTGATATTGAACCATCTTCCCTGATCCATGAAGAAGCTGTTTTCCAAGCTTTAATGGGAATCGACTGGACCACTGTTGATTTCCAGCCAATGGGTAGAGACGAGGAAGCTGAAGCGGCGGAGGATGAGGAGCAGGCTTGAACCGGAAGCCGGTTTGAAGAGCTGTTTGCAACATCCTTCCACAAAAACAATCATTATGTTTGAGCACCATGCTGCCTTGTAATAGGATAGTTAAAACTTCTGCCTGGAATATGCCTTCGTGCATAAGTACTGAAGCTTTTGCTTGAAAAAACTTTAATTCATATTTCCTGCAATCAGAAAAATTTGAACTTCGGTGGCGGTTATACCGTCAACCGGATTATGATCTTGATATGTGTATCAGTAATATAACAAATAAATGATACATAAATACCTGCCATGTTTCAGCATAAAGCTGGCTTTAGCCAAGCCTGAAGCGGTGGTTTTATAAACCATTACCGTCAAAAAGGGAGAAAGTAGCTCCCGTACAAACCATACTGACTTAATACGAGCCCCCTGGTTTAAAAGGTAAACCAGGCAGACTCCTCCGGATTTAAAAGGGGGATCAAAAATCATTGGCTGAACCGAAAAAAATATGCTTGTTGGCATAAAAGAAATCCGAAAAAAGCAAAGCACGAACAAACCATGGAAACAACATGGAAGCAAAGGCAACAATAAAAACCATTTGCAAAAATATGCTATACTGAGTTGTTCAGATGGTATTACCATGGTCGGACAGGATCAAGGCCCCCAATAGGAGTGACAATGATTCAAGTCAGCCAGGTCCCCAAATGACTCGTGGCATATATGCCAGATCAAGAGGCGTGACAATGGTTCGGGTTCGACCATGCCCCCAAGTGATTTTGTGGCCTTAGGCCGACCAAGAGGCGTGACTGGTTCAGACTTGACCATGTCCCCAAATGATCTGGTGGCTGTCGCCTATCAAAGGGTGTTCGTTGGTTCGGACACGACCAAGGCCCCAGTGATATATAAAAAACAAATGTCAAGGGGTAAACCGGAGGCCGCTTTAAACAGAATCACTCCGTGTAACCTCGCATGATGAGAAAGACAGAGACCCCGCTTTAGCTGAGGCTCCGGTTTGATATATCAAAGATAATATATACATTGTCATGATATGTACATAGATAGAGCTGGTGGCTCAAGTATAGTAAGGCCGAAGATGAGCTATATTCCATGGCCTGTTGGTATCCTCCTCTGATGTACGTGAATCTTGATGCCCTCGAATATCAATCAGATAGTACGACCCGTTGTGCAAATTCTTGCTGACCACGAAAGGTCCCTCCCAAGGTGGGGATAACTTGTGCATATACGTTTGATCTTGGATGAGTCGAAGCACCAAATCTCCTTCTTGAAAAGTTCTGGTTCTAACTCGGCGACTGTGATAGCGACGAAGATCTTGCTGGTAAATCGCCAAACGGGCAGCCGCTATATCACGCTCCTCGTCCAATAGGTCCAAAGCATCTTGCCGTGCTGTCTCATTGTCTGCTTCAACATAAGCTGCCACACGAGGCGAATCGTGCCGAATGTCACTAGGGAGAACTGCCTCTGCTCCATAGACCAAGAAAAATGGCGTGTATCCTGTGGACCGGTTTGGCGTAGTATTGATACTCCATAACACAGATGGTAGCTCTTCAACCCAACATCCTGGTGTTCTTTGTAATGGGACCAAAAGCCGGGGTTTGATGCCTCGTAAGATTTCCTGATTAGCTCGTTCTGCCTGTCCATTGGACTGGGGGTGTGCCACTGATGACACGTCAAGTCGGATGTGCTCACGTTCACAGAACTCCTTCATAGCGCCTTTGGATAAATTGGTACCATTGTCAGTAATGATACCGTGTGGAAAACCAAACCGGAAAATCACCTTCTTGATGAACTGCACCGCTGTTGCTGCATCACACTTGCTGACAGGCTCCGCTTCAACCCACTTGATAAATTTGTCAACTGCCACCAAAAGGTGGGTTTTCTTATCCTTGGATCTTTTAAAAGGCCCAACCATATCCAGCCCCCAAGTTGCAAATGGCCATGTTATTGGGATCATCCTCAATTCTTGAGCCGACACATGGGCACGCCTTGAAAATTTCTGAAATCCATCACACCGCTTAACCAAGTCCTCCGCATCAGCGTGCGCTGTCAACCAGTAGAACCCATGACGAAACGCCTTTGCCACCAGATACTTTGAACCGGCGTGGTGTCCACAATCCCCTTCATGAATTTCTCTTAAGATTTCACAGCCTTCCTCAGGAGAAACACAACGTTGAAACGCCCCTGATATACTGCAATGATGTAATTCACCATTGACAATCGTCATAGACTTGGATCGCCGGACTATCTGCCTGGCCAGAATCTCATCCTCTGGTAACTCCCCCCGGTTCATGTACGCAAGGTAAGGAACTGTCCAATCCGAAATAACATGCAGGGCTGCCACCAATTGAGCCTCCGGATCAGGGATAGCCAAATCCACCTCACCTGGGAGCTTGACCGACGGGTTGTGCAACACGTCCAAAAAGACGTTAGGCGGGACCGGTTTACGCTGAGAGCCCAACCGGCTTAAAGCATCCGCCGCTTCATTCTTCCGACGGTCCACATGATCCACTTGATAACCCTTGAAACAACCTGCAATATTATCCACTTCCCGACGATATGCAGCCATGAGTGGGTCCTTAGAATCCGAAGTGCCAGACACCTGTTGAGCCACTAGGTCCGAGTCACCAAAGCACTTAACCCGGCTTAAATTCATCTCTTTAGCCATCCGGAGACCATGGAGCAAGGCTTCGTACTCAGCTACATTATTAGTACAAGGGAACATTAAGCGGAGAACATAACAAAACTTATCACCTCGCGGGGAAGTTAATACGACTCCGGCCCCCGAGCCTTCCAATTGCCTGGATCCGTCAAAATGAATAGTCCAATATGTGTGATCCGACTTCTCCTCTGGTGCTTGTAATTCCGTCCAATCATTGATGAAATCAACAAGTGCTTGAGACTTCACTGCCGTCCGAGGCACGTACTTCAGTCCGTGTGGCCCCAGCTCTATAGCCCACTTGGCAATCCGGCCAGTCGCCTCCCAATTCTGTATAATATCACCCAAGGGAGCTGAACTGACCACTGTGATGGGGTGCCCTTGAAAATACTGTTTCAACTTCCGACTGGCCATAAAAACACCATAGACCAGCTTCTGCCAATGCGGATACCTTTGCTTGGATTCAATAAGCACCTCCCTGATATAATAAACCGGCCGCTGAACCGGATATTCCTTGCCTGCCTCTTTGCGTTCCACCACAATAGCCACGCTAACCGCCCGAGCATTGGCCGCTACGTATAATAATAGTGGCTCCTTGTCGACCGGAGCTGCAAGAACAGGCGGATTGGCTAATTGCCGCTTCAGGTCCTCAAATGCCTCATCAGCAGCTGGACTCCAGACGAAATTGTCTGTCTTCCTCAGCATTTGGTACAAAGGGATAGCCTTCTCCCCGAGGCGGCTGATAAACCGGCTCAGCGCAATGATTCGGCCCGCCAAACGCTGAACATCGTTGATACACTTCGTTTAGCTAGGGATGTAATAGCCGTAATCTTCTCTGGATTAGCCTCAATTCCTCTGTTGGACACCAGGAAACCCAGTAACTTGCCTGCCAGAACACCAAAAACACACTTGGCCGGATTAAGCATCATCCTGTAAGCTCGCAAGTTGTCGAAGGTCTCCTTCAAATCATCCACCAGCGTCTCCTTCTGTCTTGATTTTACTACAATATCATCCACATAGGTGTGCACATTGCGGCCGATCTGCTCATGCAGGCAATTCTGTACACACCGTTGATAGGTGGCTTGGGCACTCTTAAGCCCGAAGGGCATAGATACATAGCAGAAGGCTCCAAAGGGAGTAATAAATGTTGTTTCCTCCTGGTCCTTAACCGCCATCTTGATCTGATGATATCCAGAGTATGCATCCAAAAAACTCAAACACTCACAACCCGCCGTGGCATCAATGATCTGGTCAATACGGGGGAGGGCAAAAGGATCTGCCGGACAGGCTTTGTTAAGATCTGTGTAATCCACACACATACGCCAAGTGCCGTTTTTCTTAAGAACCAGCACCGGATTAGCAAGCCACTCTGGATGGAACACCTCAATAATAAAACCAGTTGCTAAAAGCCTGGCCACTTCCTCTCCAATGGCTTTGCGTCTTTCTTCGTTAAACCGACGGAGGAACTGTTTCACCGGTTTATACTTAGGATCCACATTAAGAGTGTGCTCAGCGAGTTCCCTCGGTACACCTGGCATGTCAGACGGCTTCCATGCAAAAATGTCCCGATTCTCACGGATGAACTCGATGAGCGCGCTTTCCTATTTGGGATCCAGGTTGGCACTGATAGTGAACTGCTTGGATGAATCGCCGGGCACGAAGTCAACAAGCTTGGTCTCAGCTGCCGATTTGAACTTCAGATCTGAATCATGCTATGTAGTTGGCTTCTTTAAAGGGGTCATATCCGCCGGATCAACATTGTCCTTATAATACTTCAACTCCTCCGTGGCACAAACTGACTCCGCATAAGCCGCATCACCTTCCTCACATTCCAAAGCGACCCTACGGCTCCCATGAACCGTTATGGTCCCCTTGTAACCCGGCATCTTGAGCTGCAAGTAGATATAACAAGGCCGCGCCATGAACTTGGCGTAAGCCGGCCGGCCAAATAAGGCGTGATACGGGCTCCGGATCTTCACCACCTCAAATGTTAGCTTTTCCGACCGGGAGTCATGCTCGTCCCCAAAAGCCACATCCAGGGCTATCTTACCAACAGGATATGCAGACTTGCCAGGCACCACACCATGGAACACCGTATTCGACGGTCTGAGATCTTTGTCTGTTAAACCCATGCAGCGAAATGTCTCATAGTACAGTATGTTAATACTGCTTCCTCCATCCATGAGTACTTTGGTGAATTTATAACCCCCCACCTGAGGGTCTACCACTAATGCTAGCTGGCCCGGATTATCAATCCGGGGCGGGTGATCCTCTCTGCTCCACACGATAGGCTGCTCCGACCAGCGCAAGTAACGTGGTAAGGCCGGTTCAACAGAATTCACCGCTCGCCTGTGAAGCTTTCGGTCGCGTTTATCCAAACTAGTTGTGAAAACATGATATTGCCCATTGCTCAACTGCTTTGACTGGCTCTGATAACCTAACTGCTGCTGCTGCTGGCCGCTCCGATTATTCTGGCCATTGTGACCGCCCTGATTGAAACCTGAACCGGAAGCTCCATCGTGACCCGGACCGTGTAAACCGGATCCTGAACCGCCACCTGACCCATGGTCATACCGGAAGGCATTAGAGTTTTTAAACTCCTGCATGATATAACAATCTTTCCAAAGATGGTTAGCCGGCGCCTCCTTCGTCCCGTGCTTCGGGCAAGGCTGATTCAACAAATAGTTCAAACGGCTTGCGTTAGGATTGGGAGCCCCATTACGATTAGCCGCTTTACCTCTGCGCCGCTGCCCCCCGTCCTGTGCATTAGTGTTGGCCACAAAATCCACGCTGCCATCCGCCTTGCGCTTGCCTTCGTTTCCATGACCCACTAGTTTGTACTACTGCTGCTTGGAGTTGCTGTTCTTCTTTCCCTTCCCTGCTTCATCATCATTAGGCTCGGGATCCTTGGTACTGTCCGAATCGTCATACTTCACTAAAGCGGCCATGAGGGTTCCCATGTCATTACAAAACCGCTTCATGCATCCCAACTTCAATTTTAGAGGCTCAAACCGGCAGTTGCCCTCCAGAGTTAAGATCGCAGAGTCGGCATTAATCCTGTCAGACGAGTGCAAAATTTCCGAAACGCGGCACACCCAACGGGTCGTTGATTCTCCTTCCTCCTGGACACAAGCTGCCAGATCTACTATGGACTTGGGCTGCTTACAAGTATCTTTAAAATTCTGTATAAACCGGGCCCGCAACTGGGCCCATGAGCTGATTGAATTGGGTGGTAGGCTCTTTAACCAAGTACGAGCCGTGCCCTCAAGCATCATGGTGAAGTATTTTGCACATGCGGCCTCATCCACGTCCAGCATCTCCATGGCCATCTCATAACTCTCTACCCATGCTTCAGGGGGTAAATCAGCGGTGTAATTCGGCACCTTGCGTGGACCCTTGAAATCTTTGGGCAGGCGCACATTACGTAAAGCCGGGATTAAGCAAGGCACTCCCAAAGCGGATGTGATTCCTGGTCCGGCAAAGGTGGTAGAACGAACCGGTGTAAGTTGGCCCGCATTATCCCGTGCTGCTAACTCGGCCTCCCTTTGTGCCCGGGCCCGGTCCACCATATCCCGAGCATCGCGAACACCACCTGCCGGGTCATCACCATGGGCCGCTTCACGGCCTCGCGCATTGCTTGATATAGCCGGTTCATCCATGCGCCTGCTATAGCTCCGGCTCGGACGGGGCGTAGAATGAACCCGATCACGGCTGTACGAGTATGCCTCCTGCTGAATCAGCGCAGTCCGGAGAAGCTCCTTAACCCGGTGCGTCTCTATCGCTTGCGGAGAATCCCCTTCGACTTGGATGGCCTCTAGTCGTGCAGCGGCCGCAACAAGGTTGTCCATAGGATTCGAATAATGACCAGGGGGTGTCTGGACCGGCGGAGGAACCGCAATGTTTTGGTGAGGAGGTTCCATCAGGCGAGGTTGGACCGTCGCTCCTGGCCCTGGCGCCTCAATCCGGTTTGTCTCCGAGTACCGCGGCAGATTACTGGGTCCAGCTCCTAGAATGTGAAAGAGATTTCGGGGGTCAAGCCCTAACGGCAGGCGTGATCTGTGCTTCCGCTTCAAAACCTCCTGTGATGCATTCTGGTCAAGCATGAGTTTATAGGCCTGTGCATCCAAAGCGGCCCGCTCTGCAGCCATCCGGTCTTTTTTTGCTGCCAGATCCGCTTTAGCTTGCACGATCTGCTCTCTCACCTTCGCAATTTCTGCATTATGGGCCTCCTGATCTGCCGGATTGTCCTCTGCCATAAGCGCGGCTAGTGCATCAAACAGCTCAGATAGAACTTGAACCGGCGGGTGCACAAGGCCTCCTGCCCCAACTGCGGCTGCCGCTGCTGATCCGGAGAACATTGCTGCGGCGGTCGAAGAATGATTCGCCGCGTGTGTGCCGGCCATGAATATTCCAACCCGGTTGACCTGGCCCGGGGGGTCCGGAATACTGTCGCCATCGGAACAGCCCCTAATCTGGTTGTCTTGCAACTGGTATAGCGATTCGGTCTCTCCGGTCGAGGACTCGTCATCGGAATAGGCGACGGTCTCATTACCGTGTTCTGATCCGTCCTCATGATCTCCTTCGTGGACGACTCCAACGAAGACACGCTTCCCGGCCGGTTTAGCCCAGGTAGATCTCGAACGCTGAGCCGTCTCGATGAGGTCGGTGCAGATGTCCGGCTCAGGCCCAAGCTCACCGATTTTGCCAATGAAAACGTGTATGCCACCAAAGGGGACCCGGTACCCGTATTCGATCGAACCGGCCTCGGGACCCCATCCTGCGTCGTCGATGTAGATCCTGCCCCGACGACTCTTGGTCATCCGGCCCACAACATAGCCTTCGACTCCCTTGAGCTTGCCCTCCAAGATCGTCAAACCATCGTGCGATAGCCCCACGGTGGGCGCCAACTGTCGTGGATTTGTCACAGCAGATGTCCTCGCGAAAGGACTTAGTTGTGGAGCCATCGCTACGAGTTTACTTGAAGGGGTTAAAGCGGACACAAAGACACGAGGGTTTTATACTAGTTCGGCCCCTTCGATGAAGGTAAAGCCTACGTCTAGTTGTGATGGAATTGATATGATCTCGATGGCTAGGGAGCAAACAAGCTTCGCCTAGGCTCGAGTTGTGGTTGTCTGTCTTGAACCGCCACCGGGTCGTCCCCTTATATACACGGGTGACGCCCGTCGGTCCATAGAGTCCTAACCGGTTCATACTCGTATTCCGGTTGCTATCTCTCTATTCCTTACTTACAATACAAGTCATACATCAGGCCGGTTTACGGCTACATGCTCTAACTGACTACAGGCCTTGGGCCTTCATCTGTTTACGCCACTAATGAAGTTAACCCGGCCCAAGTAGGCCGGTTTACGCCTAGTGGTAATATCCCCAACAGTAGGTGCTGTGGGTGTAACAATGGTATTGATGTCCTCATCAGGAGCCAAAATGTACTTCGTACGAGGAAGTTATGCCCGTTTTACTGAATAGTGCACAAAACAGATTCCAGTCCGAATCCAACTACGAGATTGAGTCTAGATAGATCCGAATGTTTTTTTCTTCTCTTTTTTTCCTCAAACGTTTTTTTCTTTCTCTCTTTTTTTCTCTGTCTTTTTTTTTACTTTTTCTCTCTTTTTTTTCTCTCCCTCTTTCCAAAACAAACTAGATAAGATGCAGATTGGATCAAGCGAAGATGTGAACAATCTCAACTATGATTATGACAAAGAACGTAGGGTAGCACGTGGTGGAAATTGATGGATGAGTGGTGGACAGTGGAAGGGATAACGATGCAGCGGCGGCGTGACTAATGTGAACAGAACTCGAAACTCTAAAGGAACTAGACACTAACACCAGCAACACAACACGATGATGCAACCGATAATTCAACAATGCAAACAATGAAAAGAAAATTGCAAAGGCTCAAACTGGCTTGGACAAAGGATGAATAGATCTAACTTTTTTTCGTGGCTTTTTCTTGGACAATAGGTAAGAAAATAAATCTAATGTAGGGAAAACTGGAAATTTTCACCGAGCAACCTGAAAACTGATACCACTTGATAAAGGCGGGGTGTCCCGATCTTTCGATGAGATGATGACTATCGATTTGGTGAAGATAACTTTGACGATGCGACTACAAATGTGCACTACGTTGCGCCTTAGCAATCGCTAAACCAACTTCGAGAGGTTATTGACCACGCTGGAGCACAATCAACCTGACCACGAAGGTCTATTCCTGCAAGCAATCGAAGAACAAGCAAGAATATGATAAAGCAATCTGAATATTGCGAATATTGAGGAAGTATTGATAATGGTGGGGATCCGAAAGTGGTCTTGGTCTGGTCGTTGGACACAAACGAAGTACACGAAGTTGCGTTGGCTAACTTTTAACTAAATAAATCCCCAGGAAAAAGCTACTAGATTGATCTACTTATATAGGAGCAAGGGGTGGCGGCCAAGGAGGTGGGAGGACGTCCCAAGGCATCCTAAAACCAACTCTAGGTCGTACAAGGCTCATGGGCCCAAGTGGAGGTGATGCAACACCTTTGGACTTGTTGTTTGACTCGGATTCTGCTGCAGCGTCTGATTGCTTCGTCGATATCTCAATGCTCCGGATGAATTTTAAGGTGAATCCAATTGGGCTGGAAAGAGCACAAAATCTAGATTCCAACAAAAAAAATCACCCAATTCGGAGTCCGTATGAAAAAGTTGTTGGAGTTTTGAGTCAGGTATGTCTGTGCAGTCCGTATCTGAATCCAGAACGTGAGAGACTTGGGCTCTATCTTCTATTGGCCCAAAAGTGACGTAAGAGAACTTTTTGAACAGCAAGTAAACATCTCTTTCTCCCTTATCTTCATATGTGAATTGTACAAATGTCCCATACACCTACAATTTGATAAAACACAAAAGTGTGTGAAGTATTTTTGTTCTGTATAACATAAATAGATTATTGAATAGTTTGCACTAGAAATCACCTGACAAATATGCATGTATGCAATATTTTTGGTCGTATCCAAGGTAGTCATGTCCTCATCAACTAGCCTCATGCTTGTCGTAGAGCTTGGTCGCCGCGAAGTTTGCTTGGGGTTGAGAAGCCTTGGCCTTCATGAGTTCTTGTTCCACCTTGAGAGCACCAATGTAGTAGTCGTCGATGGACTTGTAGTTCTCAAGGAAGATTGTCTTGGAGATGTCGTTGTGCAATCCCATCATGAAGTGGAACTTCATCCAAATGGGGTCATCCACGCCGGCTCGTCGCAAGGCATTCTTCATCTCCTTGAAGTACGCGTCGATGGACTTGGATCCTTGGATGGTGTTCTCCAATTAGCGTTGAAGTTGTTCCGTGTAGGTTGGAGGCACAAACTCTCGCCGCAAAGATCTCTTTGTCTTGGGCCAACTCATCTCGTAGCTCTCCGAAGGTGTGTGAAGCCACCATGCCGATGCGTAGTCGTGGAAGTTTCTTGTGGCGCACTTCACTTGATCTTCGAGACGAACTTGATGTAGCTTGAGGTAGTCGTCCATCAAACGCTCCCACTCGAGGTACTCCTCGGGTTCTTGAGTTCCATAGAAAGGAATCGTGTGGTCGATGTCGAGGTCGTAGTAGCTCGCGGAAGTCGCGGACTTGAGCTTGGGGAGCTTCTCTTGAGCATAGTCTTGAGGTGCTTGTTGGCGAAGATGTCGTATGTCCGTAGGCGAAGATGCCTTGAATTCGCTTGGCGAAGATGCCAAGGGAGATGGTGAAGTCGTTGAGCGGTTGTTGGTGTTGAGCTCTTGACCTTCACGTTCTTGTTGGTGATGGTGTCGATGCCGATGTGATCTTGCCAGAGATGGTAGCTCGGAAGCATGTGCTCTTGAGCATCTTCTCGAAGATGAGGAAGATCGCTTGTAGGACTTGATGAGGGCTTTGATCTCCTCCATTTGAGCTTGCATCTTGGCGTCGTAGTTGTTTTTCGTGGCATCGAACTCGTCGTTGTTGTTATAGACCGAAGGTGAAATGCCTTGCCTATCCATCACAAGACTCGAGTAGAGGTGAGTAGGAAATGAGATAAACAATACCAAGTTACCTTTTCCCAAAGTTGAGGATGTATCCCGTTTCACTCAATGTGAGATGAAAGAATAGTGGAATTGGTACTGGACTTGTTCACTCACACCTATCAAGTAAAGCTTATGGTGTAGCTCGGTGAGGATAGTGGCACAAAAATTTGATGCAAAATGTTAGCAGGAGTCAATAATGTTGAAAGAGATTCACAAATTCGCAAGTGAAACAAGTAGACCAATAGCAATATGTGGCACACGGAAACACACACACGGATGGATAAATGGGGTCGTGCAACCAAGGAATGAGCACAAAATGTGGAATCCACGGAAACGCTCGTGTTGCACAACTCAAGAGAGACGCTAGCACGATTGCTCAATAGGCGGATACGACACTTGTGCCCAACCTATAAGATGCAAAATGGATAAACTTTATATCCCAAGTATGCTATGTATGTATGGTTCCCGATGTTCCTCACACAATGATCCAAGATGATTAAGTATGATACCATATGATATATTGCGCTGCTATGGCTATTGCTTACAAGCTCTTTGCTCTCTTTCTTTGCTTAAAAGCTTATTCTCTTTTTTTTTCTATGGCCACTTTTGCACAATGCACAAACCAAGATAGCAATTGTGTATATGCGGGAACAAACTTGTGACACAAGATATGATACCAATATATGAACCGCGATGATATGGTATGTATGCTATGGGAAGTATGATCACTAATGTGCACAAGTAACGTTGCCGGCAATACTCAAATGGCTAGTCTCGATAGGAAAGTAACGCAAAATGGGCTAGGGGTTAACAATGCAATTGCAAGGGTAATATACAATGGTGTCGTCGAGGTTACCGTCCTTGGTGATGATGAGAGGCGGTGTTGCCGCTGTCGACCCGTTCCTAGTTAGCCAAACACCCTAGGAAACGGAAAAACCGCAAATTCAAAATCTCAAAGGCAAATGTCAAATGGTGGTAGCGGAGAGCAGTAGTGGTTTGAACTTGGCAATGCGGAAGTGGTGGTGGTGGTTGATGAAGAAGAAATTGTCCCTAAGTAGCCGAAACACCTTAGGAGACTCGAATCACTACTCAAGCAACCACTAATGCTATATGGAACAAGATGGGATAGGTTGCGGAAGTCGGTCGTGGCTATGCGGATGACGTGGTGGAAGCCCTAGGCAAAGATGCCAAAGTTACAAAACTTTGATGGGGTCAAATGATGTTGGTGGTATTTTTGTGGGAATGGGGATGTCAAGAGCTTCAAAACGAGCTAAAGAACGTCCAAATCGGAGTTCGGATGAATTAGTTATGGACAAAACAAAAATCAGCCGAAGTCTGAAACTACAGGTTACGGACGTCCGTAAAGGTCGGATGTCCGGGGCGTCGGACGTTCGGGAAAGTCGGAAATCCGTAAATTTGGTTCGGGTTAGGTGTTCCGGTCGTCCGGAAAGGTCGGACGTCCGGTCGTTCCTGGGGCTCCGGACGTCCGTAAAACTCCGGTCGTCCGGTGGGTCGGGGTCAACGCGAGATGCGAGTTCGGGGGCGCGATTTTCAGCGGAAAATGGAGATTTCGGGGTCAAAATTGATAAGATTTCATGGAGGAAAGATGCGGAAACTTGGGGAGATGCTAGATCCACTTGAAACCAAGCAAATCCATGGATCAAAATCAACAAAACATCATCAAACCAACAAATCACAAAAAATTTGGGGCTATTTTTTGGTGGGGATTTTTGGATTTTTGGGAAGAACACAACAAAACAAAGCTAGAAAACGGTGGGAGGGACTCCAAATACGTGATCAACCTGGCTCATGATACCATATGATACGGGACTAATCTGGTGTAGGCCGATCTTTCATGTTTGGAGTGGGATCCCTCGAAGAACACGATGAACACGGGGAAGAACAGGGAGAAATCACAAAGGTAACACTCAAGAACAAGTCTAATCACACATCCACTAGACAATCAAACACACAAGATCACAAGGTACATGAACAACAAAGGGAAAGATACAAGGTAAGGTTCATCTCCAAGAGGAGGTCTTGATGATATCCTAGACGGATCTTCCCACGAAGGGGGGCTTGAATCCCTCGGGATCTTCTCACATGGAGGTCTTGAACTCCATGGGAGTGGTAGTCTCTCTCTCTCTCTCTCTCTCTCAAGAGTAGAGGTAGGAGCAAAGCTCACCTAAGAATGAGATATCATATTTGCTAACCCTAGAAAGGATGAGGGGAAGGTCTATTTATAGTCTAAGCCACGAAGGGGTAAGTGGGAGAGGGATACAAGTTCAAAGGCCCGGTTGCGCACAGGCATTGTCGGACGTCCGGTCAGGGTCAGACGTCCGGTCACTCGCGGGGGTCCGGACGTCCGGAGGGCGTCAGACTTCCAGCATTTTGGCTCTGAACAGGTGGCGCCGGTCGTCCGGTCGCTGGGACTTGTCCGACGTCCGGCATTCATCGGTCGTCCGGCCGCTGTAGTTTTCGTTGGTTGGACTTTTGGGCTGGCTGGAGCTCCAGGCGTCGGACGTTCGGTGTTGTCTGGTCGTCCGGTGGCTGTAGATTGAGCAGCTCCGTTTCTTCCGTCTTCTCTTCCATGCCTCCCTCGCGGATGGTGTAGTTGCTCCTTGGCGCTTGCACTCCTCCTCAACATCCGTGAAGCTTCGACAATACCTATGCATGCACACGGGAGAAGTGTCAAGTAGCACACCATCCTCGAAGGGGTCAAGTGAGCACGTGTAAAGGAGAAGATTCACCTTTGTGTATGTGAAGTAGAGGTTGCACTTCTCACTTGCCAAACAGACTCTTGAAATGGTGATGACCGTAGGATGCTCCGCATCACAATACCTATGCATGCACACGGAGAAGTGTCAAGTAGTACACTACCCTCGAAGGGGTCAAGTGAGCACGTGTAACAGAGATGATTCACCTTTGTGTATGCGAAGTAGATGTTGTACGTGTCACTTGCCAAATGGACTCTTGACATGTTAATATCCATAGGATGCTCCACATCATCTCCTCCCCCTTGGGAAAGATCCGACCTCGGATCGAAAACCAAATCACCATGGGAAAGAGATGGCGTCGCCGTGAAGAAGTGGACATTCACCAAGTACTCGTCATCTTCAAGCTCACAATGGGCACTCTCCAATGTCACACCGTCTTGGGATTCCTTCAAAATGAGCAAGGACAACAAACACTTGGAAAAACAAATGTGGTTAGCGTTAGTGCAAAACCAAGCATTCAAGAGGTAATTCACCAAACAGGTGTTGTCATCAAGCATAGCATATGGTTTGACAAAGGATTGTGTCATCACATGTAAGCATATCAATCGAGCACAAGCAAAGATATCATGGGGACAAGTATGCAAAGGTGAGGTAGCGATGCAAATGTGTGTGACAAGATAATAAGCATCCACCTCAAGTTCACAGCAAGCATGCATAAATTGCTCAACGAAAGGTCTATGGTAGGCATAAGAATCATTCACAACACCAAATAAAATGAAGTGTCTAAACACATGGGTCAAGTGCAAGACAATCCAAGCATAATGTGCATAGGGTGTAGTGAAGATTGTGTGGCACTTAACACAATAGAAAGAGCAATTGTTCAACATGTGTGAGGCAATCAAGTCAATCATGTGATAAGCAATGGGACATGGCATATGTGAAGCAATGATATTGGTGAAACCAACCAGATGATAGTAGCAAGTAGTCCAAGAATTGGATGCAACACACAAGATATATATCTCATGAGGCATGGAAATTTGGAAATCATGGATTAAAGCAATATCACGAACATGCATGCAAATGGTGCAAGCAAGACATGAACTATGATCCACAATACCCAAGCTCAAGAAGGATGTCACCTTGAAAGCGTGTCCTTGTGATAGAGGCGGGGTGTCCCGATCTTTCGATGAGATAATATCTATCGATTTGGTGGAGTTAGCTTTGACGATCCGACTACAAACGTGCACGATGTTGCGCCTTAGCAATCGCTAAACCAATCTCCTGAGGTTACTGGCGATGCCGGAAACACGATCAGCCTGACCACGAAGGTCTATTCTTGCATGCAATCGAAGAACAAAGAATATGATAAAGCAATCCGAATATTGCGAATATATATGATTTGTTGATAAAAGTGGGGATCCAGAAGTGGTCTTGGTCTGGTCGTTGGACACAGACGAAGTACACGAAGTTGCAATGGCTAACTTTTAACTAAACAAATCCCAAGGGAAAAGCTACTAGATGGATCTACTTATATAGGAGCAAGGGGTGGCGGCCAAGGTGGTGGGAGGACGTCCCAAGGCAGCCTAAAACTAACCCTAGGTCGTACAAGGCCAATGGGCCCAAGTGGAGGTGACGTAACACCTTTGGACTTGTAGTTTGACTCAGATTCTGCTGCAGCATCATATTGTTTCATCCATAACTCAACGCTCCGGACCAATTTGAAGTTGAATCCAATTGCGTTGGAAAGTGCATGACATCTAGTTTCCAATAAAAAAAGAATCACCCAATTCAGAGTCCGTATGAAAAAGTTGTTGGCGTTCTGAGTCAGGTATGTCTGTGCAGTCCGAATCTAAATCGAGAACGTGAGAGACTTGGACTCTATCTTCTCTTGTCCCAAAAGTGAAGTGAGATTACTTTTTGAACAGAACCTAAACTTCTCCTTTTCCCTTATCTTCATATGTGGATTATACAAATGTCCCATACACCTGCAATTAGATAAAATACAAAAGTGTGTGAAGTATTTTTGTTCTGGATAACATAAATAGATTATTGAATAGTTTGCACTAGAAATCACCTGACAAATATGCATGTATGCAATATTTTTGGTCTTTTCCAAGGTATTCATGTCCTCATCATCCTCCCCTTCTTGAAAATAAATCCGTCCTCGTTGTGGCTTAATCTGAAATGTGGCTAACAAAACAAACAAGGTGTACATGTTGTATATGTATATGTCATTCATTTTTACTTCCCTTGTGATGAGGACATCAATACCATTGTTACACCCACAACACGTACTACTACATATACTGGACCAATTACTAGAGCTCGCGCACGCCAATTAAATTATCAGGTACTTTCGTTTCTTGGTAATGATTCTAATGTTCATGAGAATATGATGCTGCCAAAATTGGATACATTTGTTTTGCTTACAAATGAAGGGCCTAGCTTGGAGAAGGATGAACATTGGAGCACGAACAAGCATGGAGATGATGGCATGCGCAAGGGGAACAAGAACGGAGTTACAAGTGATGATTTCAGGACTTTAAAGCCACCATAATGGGTGCATGAAGCCTTGGACGAAATATACAAGATGCCACTTCATAAATTTCGTCCCGAGGCTATTCTAGGTGCTGCGTCACTTTATTATTGGGCCGGGCCCATGTATTTTTGAAATACATAAGTATAGGCTATTTTTAGAGTCCATATGTGTGGGGAAACAAGAGATAGGGTTGATTTCGGATCCCTCCACCAAGGGCCACGAAATTCCCCCCTCTTGCTCCATATATACAGCCCTTAGGGCACCATTTAGACTTTGGTTTTTGTTTAGATTAAAGTTCACCATAGCTGCAACTTCGCATACTTCGTTTGTGTTCAACGACCAGACAAAGGCGTCACAGAACCCCACCTTGATCAATAAAGCTTTCATCTTATATTCGCAATATCCAGATTGCAATCTCAGTTTCTTGCTTCTTCTTCGTTTGCTCGCAGGAAACAGACCCTCGTGGTCAGGTTGATCGTGCTCCGGCGTGGTCAATAACCTCTCGGAGTTGGTTTAGCGATTGCTAAGGCGCGACGTCCTCACACGTTCGTAGTCGGTTCGTCAAAGTCGACTTCCACCAAAGCGATATCCATCATCTCATCGAAAGACAAGACACCTTTGCCTCTATCAAGTGGTATCAGATTTCCAGGTTGCTCGATGAGATTTTACAGTTTTTCGTAGCTTAGATCGAGTCTGTTCTTCATACCTATAGTCCACGAAAAAGCCACAAAAAAATTAGGGTTAGTTCATCATATCCGAACCAGTGTGAGCCATTGCATAATCTTTTCTGTATTTGCATTGTTGAATTTGCAGTTGCATCGTCGTGTCTAGTTGCTAGTCTTAGTGTCTAGTCCTTTAGAGTTTCGAGTTCTGTTCACAAGTTGTCACGCCGCCGCCGCATCATCATCATCACCACTGCCATATACCACCATCGTCATCACCGCTGCCATCTACCACCATCGTCATCACCGCTGCCATCTACCACCATCGACATCACCGCAGCCATATACCACATTTACACCTCCATCACGCCAATCCGAGTCCGCGTGCAACATATATCCGCCACCAGTCCGAGTTCCACCAGATTCATCTCTGCCACCAGTCCGAGTTCCACTAGATTCATCTCCGCCACGAGTCCTAGTCCGAGTCCAGTATTTGTTGCTTTGTTTTCGACTTCCAGATCACGCCATACTCCGAGTCATGATAGAGGACTCCCGAACTTTCGTGTTACCCGCAGTAGAAAAATAGCTCCAGTTTCAAAAAAAAAACTAAGTCTGGATAATTCTGGCTAGGCAGTTTCTAGACCATTCGTAGACTTTTTCGAAAAGAAATTGTTGCGGAGCAAAAAAAACAAGAGGAAAAAAGTGCAAAAAAAGTGAAAAAAAGAGAAAAAAATTCAGAGTGTGCTCCTCCCTTGTTTACGTGCAGCGCCGTGATTTTGTTAGTGTTCTAGGCTCGCGTCTCTAGCACAGTCTAGCCTAGGACCAGCACAGTACCGTCATTGAGCATTTATTCAACTTTGCATCTCTGAATTGATTATTGCTGACTCTTTTTGCTACCAGATTATAAGCCTTCCCAGCTCCACATACATCTACGTCGTGCGTTCGACTCCCCTGGTAATCGCTCTCTCCAAGCTTTGAGACTTTTGACTACAACGGTTGCCGATCACCACCTGCTGCTGGGTAAGAACTGGTAAGAATTTGAGATTCGCTTGAAGGATTTGTGACACACCACCACCACCACCACTTCCTAGTAGTTTGTAGAATCATATTCTTTTGTGTTTCTATTGCTGCTAACCATGCCAAGATCACAAGCTGACGAGATTGACTGGGAGAACATGACGAACAAGGATCTTCATGAAAAGTTTCATCAAATGTTGGGTCAACAGGTGGAAGACGTGATGGCAAGTTTTGGAAAGGCATTGGAGAGGATGGATGACATTGAGAAGACAATTGACACCAAGTTGGACGCCAAGTTTGATGAATTACTCAAACGTCTCCCACAACCAATTACTAGAGCTCGCGCACGCCAACTAAATTACCAGGTACTTTCGTTTCTTGGTAATGATTCTAATGTTCATGAGAATATGATGCTGCCTAAATTGGATACATTTGTTTTGCTTACAAATGAAGGGCCTAGCTTGGAGAAGGATGAACATTGGAGCAAGAAAAAGCATGGAGATGATGGCATGCGCAAGGGGAACAAGAACGGAGTTACGAGTGATGATTTCAGGTCTTTGAAGCCACCATAACGAGTGCATGAAGCCTTGGATGAAATATACAAGATGCCACTTCATAAATTTCGTTGAGAGGCTATTATAGGTGTTGCATCACCTTTTTATTGGGCCAGGCCCATGCAATTTCGAAATACATTAGTATAGGCTATTTTTAGAGTCCGTATGTGTGGGGAAACAAGAGATATGGTTGATTTCGGACCCCTCCACCAAGGGCCACGAAATTCCCCCTCTCTTCCTCCATATATACAGCCCTTAGGGCACCGTTTAGACTTTGGGTTTTGTTAAGATTAACATTCGCCATAGCTGCAACTTCGCGTACTTCGTTTGTGTTCAACGACCAGACAAAGGCGTCACAGAACCCCACCTTGATCAATAAAGCTTTCATCTTATATTCGCAATATCCAGATTGCAATCTCAGTTTCTTGCTTGTTCTTCGTTTGCTCGCAGGAAACAGACCCTCGTGGTCAGGTTGATCGTGCTCCGGCGTGGTCAATAACCTCTCGGAGTTGGTTTAGCGATTGCTAAGGCGCGACGTGCTCGCACGTTCATAGTCGGATCGTCAAAGTCGACTTCCACCAAAGCGAAATCCATCATCTCATCGAAAGACGGGACACCTTTGCCTTTATCAAGTGGTATCAGATTTCCAGGTTGCTCGGTGACATTTTACAGTTTTTCGTAGTTTAGATCGAGCCTGTTCTTCATACCTACAGTCCACGAAAAAAAAGTTTTAAAAAAAAGTCCGGAAAGCACCCTCCGTTTAGGCCCAAAATTTTCCGAAAACGCACTAGACAAAAAAATTTCTGGCTATCCTATTTTTATGTGTTTCTAAGCGTATTGAGACAGTCGCCGTTATAGAAAGTTTTTTTGACCCGTTTCCAGTTTTTGGGTCCGGGCCGTCAAAAAAAAATTGGTCGAAAAAATTTCATGCCCATCCTGTCAGTTTGACCTGGGAAGAGTTTTGAGACACTCGCCATTATAGTGATTTTTGGCAAAAAAAAAAAAGAGCAGCGCAAAAAAAAAGATCGAAAAAAAATTCCGGAGTGTGCTTTTCCCTTGTTTACGTGTAGCACCGTGATTTTGTTAATGTTCTAGGCTCGCGTCTCTAGCACAGTCTAGCCTTGGACCAGCACAGTACCGTCGTTGAGCGTTTATTCAACTTTGCATCTCTGAATTGATTATTGATGACCCTTTTTGCTACCATATTATAAGCCTTCCCAGATCCACATACATCTACATCGTGTGTTCGATTCTCCCTGGTAATCGCTCTATCCAAGCTTTGAGAGTTTTGACTACAACGGTTGCCGATCACCACCTGTTGCTGGGTAAGAACTGGTAAGAATTTGAGATTCGCTTGAAGGATTTGTGACACACCACCACCACCACCGCTTCCTAGTAGTCTGTAGAATCATATTATTTTGTGTTTCTATTGCTGCTAACCATGCCAGGATCACAAGCCGATGAGATTGACTGGGAGAACATGACAAACAAGGATCTTCATGATAAGTTTCATCAAATGTTGGGTCAACAGGTGGAAGACGTGATGGCCAGTTTTGGAAAGGCATTGGAGAGGATGCAAGACATTGAGAAGACAATTGACACCAAGTTGGACGCCAAGTTTGATGAATTACTCAAACATCTCCCACAACCAGTTCTACGCCGCGATACAGTAGGGCGAGCACAACGTGTGCCTATTGAGCCAGGACAAAATTCTGGTGCCGCTGCTACTGCTGTTGGTGCTTCTGTAGCTCCTGCTGTTACTGCAGAGGTGGAGGACTATTACGAGGATGAGGTTGATCAAAATCAGAACTACGTGCAGCCACCAGCACCACCACCAGCAGGATGACCTCAGGTATTTGTTCGCAACGGTAGGCCTGCACCACCACCTCAGGTACGAGATAATGACCATATTCCTAAACTGAAATTGAATATTCCACCATTTGAGGGTAGATATGTTCCTGATTTATATTTTACTTGGGAGTTAGAAACTGAACAATGCTTTACATGTTTGCAATATCCCGAGGAGAGACGGGTTGCTACTGTTGTTTGTGCTTTCACTAGTTTTGCATGTGTGTGGTGGTCTGAACATTGTAGATTATATCCTATTCCAGCTACTTGGGCTGCTTTGAAAACTGTTGTGCGTGCTTGTTGGGTTCCACCATATTATCAACGTGAATTGCTTCAAAAATTGCAGCGTTTAAGACATGGAAAAAATTCTGTAGAAGAATATTATCAGGAATTACAAACTGGCATGATTAGATGTGGTATTGTTGAGGAGAATGAAGCTATGCTTGCATGTTTTATTGGAGGATTAAATAGAGAGATTCATACCATTCTAGAGTATAAGGAGTATACTAATATCACTCGTTTATTCCATCTTGCTTGTAAAGCTGAACGTGAAGTGCAGGATCGACAAGCATTGACGCACACTAACTTTTTTGCAGGTGGACCTTCCTCATGGACACCACGTGCATCTTCTACTTCCACTGCACCAGCAACTCCATCCGGTGCCATCTCCAGCCGTGATACAAGAAAGCAGGCACAACCACTATTATCTGGCAAGAGCGCACCTGCCTGGCCTGCACAGAGCTCTTCTTCTTCCATGGGATCAACAGGGCACACAAGTGATATTATTTGTCGTCGTTGTAAGGGAAGAGGTCATTATGCGCGAGAATGCAAATCTCAGCGTGTGATGATTGCTACTGAGGATGGTGGGTATGAGTCCGCTAGTGACTATGATGAGGAGACTTTGGCTCTTATTACACGTGAAGAACATGGTGGAGATGATTCTGATCATGCGACGCAATACATGGCTCCTGAAGATGCTGACAGGTATGAATGTTTAGTTGCTCAACGTGTTTTGAGTGTGCAGGTCACACAAGCTGAGCAAAATCAGAGGAACAATTTGTTCCATACCAAGGGAGTTGTGAAGGAACATTCTGTGCGCGTCATCATAGACGGAGGGAGCTGTAACAACTTGGCTAGCATGGAGATGGTGGAGAAGCTTTCTCTCACCATAAGACCACATCCACATCCTTACTACATCCAATGGTTCAACAACATCGGCAAGGTTAAAGTAACACGTACTGTTCGTGTGCATTTTAGTATCTCTACATATACAGATTATGTTGATTGTGATGTGGTACCTATGCAAGCATGTTCCTTATTACTTGGTAGACCATGGCAGTTTGATAAAAATTCTGTACACCATGGTAGAAACAATCACTATACTCTTGTTCATAAGGATAACAATATTACTTTGCTTCCTATGACTCTTGATTCCATTTTGAAAGATGATATTAATAGAGCTAATAAAGCAAAACAGGAGATTTGTGGTAGTCTATTTTGATGATATACTGATTTATAGCAGATCTTTGGAAGAACATTTGGAACATTTACGTGATGTTTTTATTGCTCTACGTGATGCACGTTTGTTTGGTAACCTTGGGAAGTGCACCTTTTGCACTGACCGAGTATCTTTTCTTGGCTATGTTGTTACTCCACAGGGAATTGAAGTTGATAAAGCCAAGATTGAAGCTATTGAGAGTTGGCCGCAGCCCAAAACGGTCACACAAGTGAGGAGTTTTCTTGGCCTCGCTGGATTCTATAGGCATTTTGTGAGAGATTTCAGCACCATTGCTGCACCTCTCAATGAGCTTACAAAGAAAGATGTGCCTTTTCTTTGGGGTACCGCACAGGAAGAAGCCTTCACGGTATTGAAAGATAAGTTGACACATGCTCCTTTACTCCAACTTCCTGATTTTAATGAAACTTTTGAGCTTGAATGTGATGCTAGTGGAATTGGGTTAGGAGGTGTGTTATTACAAGATGGCAAACCTGTTGCATACTTTTCTGAAAAATTGAGTGGGCCTAGTCTGAATTATTCTACTTATGATAAAGAATTATATGCTCTTGTTCGGACTTTAGAAACATGGCAACATTATTTATGGCCCAAAGAATTTTTTATACATTCTGATCATGAATCTTTGAAATATATTAAAAGTCAAACTAAACTGAATTGTAGACATGCTAAATGGGTTGAATTCACTGAGACTTTCCCTTATGTCATTAAACACAAGAAGGGAAAAGAAAATGTTATTGCTGATGCATTGTCTCGTCACTATACTATGCTTTCATAACTTGACTTCACAATATTTGGTTTGGAGACCATCAAAGATCAATATGTGCATGATGCTGATTTTAAAGATGTAATGCAGAATTATAAAGAAGGAAGAATGTGGAACAAGTTTGTCGTTAACGATGGATTTGTGTTTCGTGCTAACAAGCTATGCATTCCAGCTAGCTCCGTTCGTCTTTTGTTGTTGCAGGAGGCGCATGGAGGAGGATTAATGGGACACTTTGGCGTGAAGAAGACGGGGAACATACTTGCTACACATTTCTTTTGGCCAAAGATGAGACGGGATGTTGAGCATTTTATTGCTCGCTGCACTACATGTCAAAAAGCTAAGTCACGACTAAATCCTCATGGTTTATATATGCCTTTGCCTGTACCTAGTGTTCCTTGGGAGGATATATCTATGGACTTTGTTTTAGGTTTACCTCGAACAAAGAAGGGGAGGGATCGCATATTTGTTGTCGTGGATAGATTCTCAAAAATGGCACACTTTATACCATGTCATAAAAGCGATGATGTTGTTAATGTTGCTGATTTGTTCTTTCGTGAAATTATTCGCTTGCATGGTGTGCCAAATACTATTGTTTCAGATCGTGATACTAAATTTCTTAGCCACTTTTGGAGATGTTTATGGGCTAAGTTGGGGACTAAACTGCTTTTTAGTACTACTTGTCACCCCCAAACTCATGGACAAACTGAAGTAGTCAATAGAACATTGTCTACTATGCTTAGGGCTGTTTTGAAGAATAATAAGAAAATGTGGGAGGAATTCTTTCCTCATATTGAATTTGGTTATAATCGTTCATTGCATTCTACTACTAAGATGTGCCCTTTTGAAGTTGTGGATGGTTTCCTACCTCGTGCACCTATTGATTTGTTGCCTCTTCCATCTACGGAGAAGGTTAATTGTGATGCTAAACAACGTGCTGAATTGATTTTAAAAATGCATGAGTTAACTAAGGAAAACATTGAGCGTATGAATGCTAAATATAAACTTGCTGGAGATAAGGGTAGAAAACATGTTGTGTTTGCACCTGGAGATCTTGTTTGGTTACATTTGCGTAAAGATAGATTTCGTGATTTGCGCAAATCAAAGCTAATGCCACGTGTTGATGGTCCATTTAAGGTGTTAGAGAAAATAAATGATAATGCATACAAACTTGAGCTGCCCGTAGATTTTGGGGTTAGTCCCACTTTTAACATTGCAGATTTAAAGCCTTATTTGGGTGAGGAAGATGAACTTCCGTCGAGGACGGCTTCATTTCAAGAAGGGGAGGATGATGCGAACATCAATACCATTGTTACACCCACAGCCCCTGCTGCTATACATACTGGACCAATTACTAGAGCTCGCGCACGCCAACTAAATTACCAGGTACTTTCGTTTCTTGGTAAAGATTCTAATGTTCATGAGAATATGATGCTGCCTAAATTGGATACATTTGTTTTGCTTACAAATGAAGGGCCTAGCTTGGAGAAGGATGAACATTGGAGCAAGAAAAAGCATGGAGATGATGGCATGCGCAAGGGGAACAAGAACAGGGTCATGAGTGATGATTTCAGGTCTTTGAAGCCACCATAACGAGTGCATGAAGCCTTGGACGAAATATACAAGATGCCACTTCATAAATTTCGTCCAGAGGCTATTATAGGTGCTGCGTCACCTTTTTATTGGGCCAGACCCATGTAATTTCGAAATACATTAGTATAGGCTATTTTTAGAGTCTGTATGTGTGGGGAAACAAGAGATAGGGTTGATTTCGGACCCCTCCACCAAGGGCCACGAAATTCCCCCTCTCTTCCTCCATATATACAGCCCTTAGGGCACCTTTTAGACTTTGGGTTTTGTTTAGATTAAAGTTCGCCATAGCTGCAACTTCGCGTACTTCGTTTGTGTTCGACGACCAGACAAAGGCGTCACAGAACCCCACCTTGATCAATAAAGCTTTCATCTTATATTCGCAATATCCAGATTCCAATCTCAGTTTCTTGCTTGTTCTTCGTTTGCTCGCAGGAAACAGACCCTCGTGGTTAGGTTGATCGTGCTCCGGTGTGGTCAATAACCTCTCGGAGTTGGTTTAGCGGTTGCTAAGGTGCAACGCCCTCGCACGTTCGTAGTCGGATCGTCAAAGTCGACTTCCACCAAAGCGAAATCCATCATCTCATCGAAAGACGGGACACCTTTGCCCCTATCACCAACTACTTGGGCTGCTTTGGAAACTGCTATGCGTACTCATTGGGTTCCACCATATTACCAACGTGAATTGCTTCAAAAATTGCAGCGTCTAAGACAAGGGAAAAATTCTATAGAAGAATATTATCAGGAATTACAAACTGGCATGATTAGATGTGGTATTGTTGAGGAGAATGAAGCTATGCTTGTATGTTGTATGGGTGGATTAAATAGAGAGATTCAGACCATTCTAGAGTATAAGGAGTATACTAATATCACTCGTTTATTCCATCTTGCTTGTAAAGCTGAACGTGAAGTGCAGGATCGACAAGCATTGGTGCGAACTAACTTTTCTGCAGGTCGACCTTCATCATGGACACCGCGTGCATCTTCTACTTCCACTACACCAGCACCTCCATCAGGTGCCACCTATAGCCACGATACAAGAAAGCAGGCACAACCACTGCTATCTGCCAAGAGCGCACCTGCCGGGCCTGCACAGTGCTCTTCTTCTTTCATGGCATCAAGAGGGCACACAAGTGATATTATTTGTCGTCGTTGTAAGGGAAGAGGTCATTATGCGAGAGAATGCAAATTTGAGCGTGTGATGATTGCTACTGAGGATGGTGGGTATGAGTCCGCTAGTGACTATGATGAGGAGACTTTGGCGCTTATTACAAGTGAAGAACACGGTGGAGCTGATTCTGATCATCAGACGCAATACATGGCTCCTGAAGACGCTGACAGGTATGAATGTTTAGTTGCTCAACGTATTTTGGGTGTGCAGGTCACACAAGCTGAGCAAAATCAGAGGCACAATTTGTTCCATACAAAGGGAGTTGTGAAGGAACGTTATGTGCGCGTCATCATAGACGGAGGGAGCTGCAACAACTTGGCTAGCATGGAGATGGTGGAGAAGCTATCTCTCACCACAAGACCACATCCACATCCTTACTACATCCAATGGTTCAACAATAGCGGCAAGGTTAAGGTAACACGTACTGTTCGTGTGCATTTTAGTATCTCTACATATGCCGATTATGTTGATTGTGATGTGGTACCTATGCAAGCATGTTCCTTATTACTTGGTCGACCATGTGATAGAAGAAAAAGGTGTCCCGATCTTTCGATGAGATGATAACTATCGATTTGGTGGATTCGGCTATGACAATCCGACTACAAACGTGCACGACGTTGCGCCTTAGCAATCGTTAAACCAATCTCCTGAGGTTACTGACGATGCCGGAAGCATGATCAGCCTGACCACGAAGGTCTATTCCTGCAAGCAATCGAAGAACAATCAAGAATATGATAAAGCAATCTGAATATCGCGAATATGGATGAAGTATTAATAATGGTTGTAATCTGAAAGTGGTCTTAGTCTAATCGTTGGACATAAACGAAGTACACGAAGTTGCGTTGGCTAACTTTTAACTAAACAAATCCCAAGGGAAAAGCTACTAGATGGATCTACTTATATAGGAGCAAGGGGTGGCGGCCAAGGAGGTGGGAGGACGTCCCAAGGCAGCCTAGAACTAACCCTAGGTCGTACAAGGTCAATGGGCCCAAGTGGAGGTGATGTAACACCTTTGGACTTGTAGTTTGACTCGGATTCTGCTGCAGCATCAGATTGTTTCGTCCATAACTCAATGCTCCGGACGAATTTTAAGGTGAATCCAATTGGGTTGGAAATTGCACGAAATCTAGTTTCCAACAAAAAAAGAATCTCCCAATTCGTAGTCCGTATGAAGAAGTTGTTGGCGTTTTGAGTCAAGTATGTTTGTGCAGTCCGAATCTGAATCCAGAACGTGAGAGACTTGGACTCTATCTTTTCTTGGCCTAAAAGTGACGTGAGAGGACTTGTTGAACAGAACCCAAACTTCTCCTTTTTCCTTATCTTCATATGTGGATTGTACAAATGTCCCATACACCTGCAATTAGACAAAACACATAAGTGTGTGAAGTATTTTTGTTCTGGATAACATAAATAGATTATTGAATAGTTTGTACTAGAAATCACCTGACAAATATGCATGTATGCATTATTTTTGGTCTTATCCAAGGTAGTCATGTCCTCATCACCATGGCAATTTGATAAAAATTCTGTACACCATGGTAGAAACAATCAGTATTCTCTGGTTCATAAGGATAAAAATATTACTTTGCTTCCTATGACTCGTGATTCCATTTTGAAAGATGATATTAATAGAGCTAATAAAGCAAAACAGGAGACAAATAAGAGTGAAAATCAGATTGTGGCCAAAGAGCAACAAATGAATCCTAATAGTAAACCATCTAGTGTTTTTTCTAAAATTAAATTGAAAAGTGCATGTTTACTTGCCACTAAATCTGATATTGATGAGCTAGATTTCAGCAAATCTGTTTGTTATGCTTTTGTGTGCAAAGAGGCATTATTTTCATTTGAGGATGTGCCTTCCTCTTTGCCTCCTGGTGTCACTAACATTTTGCAGGAGTTCACTGACGTCTTTCCACAAGACGTGCCACCGGGATTACCTCCCATTCGAGGGATTGAGCATTAGATTGACTTAATTCCCGGTGCATCATTACCCAACCGTGCACCATACCGTACCAATCCAGAGGAGACGAAGGAGATTATGCGTCAAGTACAGGAGCTGCTCGACAAAGGTTATATACGCGAATCCCTTAGTCCTTGTGTTGTTCCTATTATTCTAGTGCCGAAAAAGGATGGTACATCACGTATGTGTGTTGATTGTAGAGGCATTAATAATATTACTATTCGTTATCGTCATCCTATTCCTAGGCTAGATGATATGCTTGATGAATTGAGTGGCTCTACAATATTCTCCAAAGTTGATTTGCGTAGTGGATACCAACAAATTCGTGTGAAATTGGGAGATGAATGGAAAACGGCATTTAAAACTAAGTTTGGATTATATGAGTGGTTAGTCATGCCTTTTTGGTTAACTAATGCACCTAGTACTTTCATGAGATTAATGAACGAAGTTTTACGTCCTTTTATTGGACGATTTGTGGTAGTCTTTTTTGATGATATACTGATTTATAGCAAATCTTCGGAGGAACATTTGGAACATTTAGATGCTATTTTTATTGCTTTACGTGATGCACGTTTGTTTGGTAACCTTGGGAAGTGCACCTTTTGCACCGACCGAGTATGTTTTCTTGGCTATGTTGTTACTCCACATGGAATTGAAGTTGATAAAGCCAAGATTGAAGCTATTAAGAGTTGGCCGCGGCCCAAAACGGTCACACAAGTGAGGAGTTTTCTTGGCCTCGCTGGATTCTATAGGCGTTTTGTGAGAGATTTCAGCACCATTGCTGCACCTCTCAATGAGCTTACAAAGAAAGATGTGCCTTTTCTTTAGGGTACCGCACAGGAAGAAGCCTTCACGGTATTGAAAGATAAGTTGACACATGCTCGTTTACTCCAACTTCCTGATTTTAATAAGACTTTTGAGCTTGAATGTGATGCTAGTGGAATTGGATTAGGAGGTGTATTATTACAAGATGGCAAACCTATTGCATACTTTTCTAAAAAAATTGAGTGGGCCTAGTCTGAATTATTCTACTTATGATAAAGAATTATATGCTCTTGTTCGGACTTTAGAAACATGGCAACATTATTTATGGCCCAAAGAATTTGTTATACACTCTGATCATGAATCTTTGAAACATATTAAAAGTCAAGCTAAACTGAATCGCAGACATGCTAAATGGGTTGAATTCATTGAGACATTCCCTTATGTCATTAAACACAAGAAGGGTAAAGAAAATGTTATTACTGATGCATTGTCTTGTCGCTATACTATGCTTTCACAACTTGACTTCAAAATATTTGGTTTGGAGACCATCAAAGATCAATATGTGCATGATTCTGATTTTAACGATGTATTGCAGAATTATAACGAAGGTAGAACATGGAACAAGTTCATCGTTAATGATGGTTTTGTGTTCCGTGCTAGCAAGCTATGCACTCTAGCTAGCTCCGTTCGTCTTTTGTTGTTGCAGGAGGCGCATGGAGGAGGACTAATGGGACACTTTGGTGTGAAGAAGACAGATGACGTACTTGCTACACATTTCTTTTGGCCAAAGATGAGACAAGATGTTGAGCGCTTTGTTGCTCGCTGCACTACATGTCAGAAAGCTAAGTCACGACTCAATCCTCATGGTTTATATATGCCTTTGCCTGTACCTAGTGTTCCTTGGGAGGATATATCTATGGACTTTGTTTTAGGTTTACCTCGAACAAAGAAGGGGAGGGATAGCATATTTGTTATCATGGATAGATTCTCGAAAATGGCACACTTTATACCATGTCATAAAAGCGATGATGCTGTTAATGTTGCTGATTTGTTCTTTCGTGAAATTATTCGCTTGCATGGTGTGCCAAATACTATTGTTTCAGATCGTGATACTAAATTTCTTAGCCACTTTTGGAGATGTTTATGGGCTAAGTTGGGGACTAAACTGCTTTTTAGTACTACTTGTCACCCCCCAAACTCATGGACAAACTGAAGTAGTCAATAGAACATTGTCTACTAAGCTTAGGGCTATTTTGAAGAATAATAAGAAAATGTGGGAAGAATGCTTGCCTCATATTGAATTTGCTTATAATCGTTCATTGCATTCTACTACTAAGATGTGCCCTTTTGAAATTGTGTATGGTTTCCTACCTCGTGCACCTATTGATATGTTGCCTCTGACATCTTCGGAGAAGGTTAATTTTGATGCTAAACAACATGCTGAATTGATTTTAAAAATGCATGAGTTAACTAAGGAAAACATTGAGCGTATGAATGCTAAATATAAACTTGCTGGAGATAAGGGTAGAAAACATGTTGTGTTTGCACCTGGAGATCTTGTTTGGTTACATTTGCGTAAGGATAGATTTCCTGATTTGCGCAAATCAAAGCTAATGCCTCGTGCTGATGGTCCTTTTAAGGTGTTGGAGAAAATAAATGATAATGCATATAAACTTGAGCTGCCTGCAGATTTTGGGGTTAGTCCCACTTTAACATTGCAGATTTGAAGCCTTATTTGGGTGAGGAAGATGAGCTTCCGTCGAGGACGACTTCATTTTAAGAAGGGGAGGATGATGAGGACATCAATACCATTATTACACCCACAACACGTACTGCTACATATACTGGACCAATTACTAGATCTCGCACACGCCAATTAAATTATCAGGTACTTTCGTTTCTTGGTAATGATTCTAATGTTCATGAGAATATGATGCTGCCTAAATTGGATACATTTGTTTTGCTTACAAATGAAGGGCCTAGCTTGGAGAAGGATGAACATTGGAGCACGAACAAGCTGGAGATGATGGCATGATGGAAGCGAGGGTGTCCCGATCTTTCGATGAGATGATAACTATCGATTTGGTGGAGACGACTTTGACGATCCGACTACAAACGTGCACGACGTTGCGCCTTAGCAATCGCTAAACCAATCTCCTGAGGTTACTGACGATGCCGGAAGCACGGTCAGCCTGACCACGAAGGTCTATTCCTGCAAGCAATCGAAGAACGAGCAAGAATATGATAAAGCAATCTGAATATTGCAAATATATATGAGGTATTGATAATGGTGGGGATCCGTAAGCGGTCTTGGTCTGGTCGTTGGACACAAACGAAGTACACGAAGTTGCAATGGCTAACTTTTAACTAAACAAATCCCAAGGAAAAGCTACTAGATGGATCTACTTATATAGGAGCAAGGGGTGGCGGCCAAGGAGGTGGGAGGACGTCCCAAGGCAGCCTAAAACTAAATCTAGGTCGTACAAGGCCAATGGGCCCAAGTGGAGGTGATGTAACACCTTTGGCCTTGTAGTTTGACTCGGATTTTGCTGCAGCATCAAATTGTTTCATCCACAACTCAACGCTCCGGACGAATTTGATGGTGATTCCAATTGGGTTGGAAAGTGCACGAAATCTAGTTTCCAACAAAAAAAGAATCACCCAATTCGGAGTCTGTATGAAAAACTTGTGTGCGTTTTGAGTCAGGTGTGTCTGTGCAGTCCGAATCTGAATCCAGAACGTGAGAGACTTGGACTCTATCTTCTCTTGGGCCAAAAGTGACGTGAGAGAACTTTTTGGACAACAAATAAACATCTCTTTCTTCCTTATCTTCATATGTGGATTGTACAAATGTCCCATACACCTGCAATTAGACAAAACACAAAAGTGTGAAGTATTTTTGTTCTGGATAACATAAATAGATTATTGAATAGTTTGCACTAGAAATCACCTGACGAATATGCATATATGCAATATTTTTGGTCATATCCAAGGTAGTCATGTCCTCATCATCCTCCCCTTCTTGAAAATAAAGCCGTCCTCGGCGTTGCTTAATCTGAAATGTGGCTAACAAAAGAGACAAGGTGTACATGTTGTATATGTATATGTCATCCATTTTTACTTCCCTTGATTTTTGCATATATGACACATGAATAGATGAGTAACTTGCATAGTTCATAAAACCTAAAGCCAAAAAATTAGCACAAGAAGTAGAAGGCATGAAAATATTGCAACTCAGTTTGCACATATAAGTGAAGCTCTTATTCATTTCAAAAGATTGACAATGTTCATCATTAAACCATCCCAACATTGGTGAATAAACCTTACTTGCATCAAATTTACATGCTACAACATGCTTAAATAAGCAAACATGCAATAAGTCATTCAACACAGAATCATCACCAAGATTAGAGGTCATATCAAAATGATTAAACATTGGTTCTTTTGCATCAATAGTTAATTCAATGGGTGCACTCAAAATTGTTGGTATTTCAGTTGTTTGATCACATGGCAAAGTCAAATTATCAACGTAGTCCTCTAAAATAGGTGGTGTGATCAAAGTAGTGGGTAGCTCATCAGATGGTGCGTTCAAATTGACAAGGCATTCATCATTCTCATGTAGAGATGGAAGATCAGTACCTTTGTCATTACCTCTTATGATCAACTCAGATGATGTAGCCACTCTCGGGGGCGATGTGTCACATGGTGGAGGTGATGTAGTCCTGACAACAACGGATGTGGTTGTCATAGTATGCCTAGTAGTTGAAGGAACAATCATATCAACTCTTGGAATGTGCACCGTGCGCTTGTTCTCCTCGTGGCCAACACGTCGTTTTATTTCCTGTTCAGCTTTGCAAGCAAGATGAAACAAATGGTCCATAGGATAACACTCTTCATGAATTAGTATCTCTTGAATATCACGGTTTAATCCTCCCCAAAATCTATCCATAAAATCATCTTCACTTTCTTCTAAAGAGGAATGCAACAAGGTAGTTTGTAAATCATCATAATATTTTGTTACAGTTTAACTACCTTGTTTTAAGTGTTGCAACTTCTTAATCATGTCACGAGTATAATAAGCAGGGACGAAAGTATGTCGCATGGCAAGTTTCAAATCATCCCAAGTAGTAGGTATATAATCAGGGTGTAACCGACAATATTCACTCCACCAAACCAAAGCATAACCAGTGAAAGAACCAACCGCAACCTTAACCTTTTTATGTTCATTGAAATTATGGGAAGCAAATATATTTTTTATGTCAAACTCCCATTCAATATATAAAGCAGGTTTAAAACGGCCATTAAATGGTGGTATAGATACATTAACCTGATCATGTGCATTTGGATGTTTGTGCACCTCTCGTGACGGTTGTGGTATTTGCAAAGGTGGTGGCACGTCTCCCGCGATCGACAAAGCCCATGAATTGACTCTAGATCCTGTCATGATTAGTAGAACAAGAAACAAAACCCAAAAATAATGTTCCTATAACTACTAGGATGTGGTGGTAAAACGCTCACAGTAAAGCAAATATCAATGTCTTACAAGTTCTTACCATGCAGCAGGCGGTGATCGGCAACCAGCGGTGTCAAGTAACTCCGAATATTGAGTAAAGCGATTGCCAGGGGAGCGTACGTATACACGGTGTAGAAATATGTGGAGCTGGGTTGACTATATATGGTAGCAAAAGATTAGCAATAATCAATTCAAAGATGCAATGTTGAATAAACGCTCAACGACGGTACTGTGCTGGTCCTAGGCTAGACCGGACTAGAGACGCGAGCCTAGAACACTAATGAGGTCACGTCGTAGCACAACTAGCATCAATGAAGGATACTAAGTAGCTCTGGACAGCAAGATATAAGTGAAGATCACAACGGCAGTAAAGATAATGAGGTGAAACAACAGCCAAGCAGGATATATCAACAACTTTGTCTCCAACTTTCCTCTGAAAAAGTTTGTGCCGATTTTTTTTGTTTTTTTTTCTTCTCTTTTTTTTTCCTCACACTTTTTTTTTCTTTCTCTCCTTTTTTTCTCTCTGACTTTTTTTTCTCCTTTTTTTTCTCGTTTTTTTCTCTCTTTTTTTCTCCCTCTTTCCAAAACAAACTAGATAAGATGCAGATTGGATCAAGTGAAGATGTGAACGATCTCAACTATTATTATGACAATGAATGGTGGGTAGCACGTGGTGGAAATTGATGGATGGGTGGTGGACAGCGGAAGAGATAATGATGCAGCGGTGGCGTGACTAATGTGAACAGAACTCGAAACTCTAAACGAACTAGACACTAAGACCAGCAACCTGAAAACTGATACCACTTGATGGAAGCGAGGGTGTCCCGATCTTTCGATGAGATGATAACTATCGATTTGGTGGAGACAACTTTGACGATCCGACTACAAACGTGCACGACGTTGCGCCTTAGCAATCGCTAAACCAATCTCCTGAGGTTACTGACGATGCCGGAAGCACGGTCAGCCTGACCACGAAGGTCTATTCCTGCAAGCAATCGAAGAACGAGCAAGAATATGATAAAGCAATCTGAATATTGCAAATATATATGAGGTATTGATAATGGTGGGGATCCGTAAGCGGTCTTGGTCTGGTCGTTGGACACAAACGAAGTACACGAAGTTGCAATGGCTAACTTTTAACTAAACAAATCCCAAGGAAAAGCTACTAGATGGATCTACTTATATAGGAGCAAGGGGTGGCGGCCAAGGAGGTGGGAGGACGTCCCAAGGCAGCCTAAAACTAAATCTAGGTCGTACAAGGCCAATGGGCCCAAGTGGAGGTGATGTAACACCTTTGGACTTGTAGTTTGACTCGGATTCTGCTGCAGCATCAGATTGTTTCGTCCACAACTCAACGCTCCGGACGAATTTGAAGGTGATTCCAATTGGGTTGGAAAGTGCACGAAATTTAGTTTCCAACAAAAAAAGAATCACCCAATTCGGAGTCCGTATGAAAAACTTGTGTGCGTTTTGAGTCAGGTATGTCTGTGCAGTCCGAATCTGAATCCAGAACGTGAGAGACTTGGACTCTATCTTCTCTTGGGCCAAAAGTGACGTGAGAGAACTTTTTGGACAGCAAATAAACATCTCTTTCTTCCTTATCTTCATATGTGGATTGTACAAATGTCCCATACACCTGCAATTAGACAAAACACAAAAGTGTGTGAAGTATTTTTGTTCTGGATAACATAAATAGATTATTGAATAGTTTGCACTAGAAATCACCTGACAAATATGCATATATGCAATATTTTTGGTCATATCCAAGGTAGTCATGTCCTCATCACACGTGGCATTAACTTTGATTTGCACAAATCAGGAAATCTATCCTTACGCAAATGTAACCAAACAAGATCTCCAGGTGCAAACACAACATGTTTTCTACCCTTATCTCCAGCAAGTTTATATTTAGCATTCATGCGCTCAATGTTTTCCTTAGTTAACTCATGCATTTTTAAAATCAATTCAGCACGTTGTTTAGCATCAAAATTAACCTTCTCCGAAGATGGAAGAGGCAACAAATCAATAGGTGCACGAGGTAGGAAACCATACACAACTTCAAAAGGGCACATCTTAGTAGTAGAATGCAATGAACGATTATAAGCAAATTCAATATGAGGCAAGCATTCCTCCCACATTTTCTTATTATTCTTCAAAACAGCCCTAAGCATAGTAGACAACGTTCTATTGACTACTTCAGTTTGTTCATCAGTTTGGGGGTGACAAGTAGTACTAAAAAGCAGTTTAGTCCCCAACTTAGCCCATAAACATCTCCAAAAGTGGCTAAGAAATTTAGTATCACGATCTGAAACAATAGTATTTGGCACACCATGCAAGCGAATAATTTCACGAAAGAACAAATCAGCAACATTAATAGCATCATCGCTTTTATGACATGGTATAAAGTGTGCCATTTTCGAGAATCTATCCACGACAACAAATATGCTATCCCTCCCCTTCTTTGTTCGAGGTAAACCTAAAACAAAGTCCATAGATATATCCTCCCAAGGAACACTAGGTACAGGCAAAGGCATATATAAACCATGAGGATTGAGGCGTGACTTAGCTTTTTGACATGTAGTGCAGCGAGCAATAAAACGCTCAACATCCCGTCTCATCTTTGGCCAAAAGAAATGTGTAGCAAGTGATAGAGGCGAGGGTGTCCCGATCTTTCGATGAGATGATAACTATCGATTTGGTGGAGACGACTTTGACGATCCGACTACAAACGTGCACGACGTTGCGCCTTAGCAATCGCTAAACCAATCTCCTGAGGTTACTGACGATGCCGGAAGCACGGTCAGCCTGACCACGAAGGTCTATTCCTGCAAGCAATCGAAGAACGAGCAAGAATATGATAAAGCAATCTGAATATTGCAAATATATATGAGGTATTGATAATGGTGGGGATCCGTAAGCGGTCTTGGTCTGGTCGTTGGACACAAACGAAGTACACGAAGTTGCAATGGCTAACTTTTAACTAAACAAATCCCAAGGAAAAGCTACTAGATGGATCTACTTATATAGGAGCAAGGGGTGGCGGCCAAGGAGGTGGGAGGACGTCCCAAGGCAGCCTAAAACTAAATCTAGGTCGTACAAGGCCAATGGGCCCAAGTGGAGGTGATGTAACACCTTTGGCCTTGTAGTTTGACTCGGATTTTGCTGCAGCATCAGATTGTTTCATCCACAACTCAACGCTCCGGACGAATTTGATGGCGATTCCAATTGGGTTGGAAAGTGCACGAAATCTAGTTTCCAACAAAAAAAGAATCACCCAATTCGGAGTCTGTATGAAAAACTTGTGTGCGTTTTGAGTCAGGTGTGTCTGTGCAGTCCGAATCTGAATCCAGAACGTGAGAGACTTGGACTCTATCTTCTCTTGGGCCAAAAGTGACGTGAGAGAACTTTTTGGACAGCAAATAAACATCTCTTTCTTCCTTATCTTCATATGTGGATTGTACAAATGTCCCATACACCTGCAATTAGACAAAACACAAAAGTGTGTGAAGTATTTTTGTTCTGGATAACATAAATAGATTATTGAATAGTTTGCACTAGAAATCACCTGACAAATATGCATATATGCAATATTTTTGGTCATATCCAAGGTAGTCATGTCCTCATCATGGCATGTGCAAGGGGAACAAGAACGGAGTTACAACTGATGATTTCAGGACTTTGAAGCCACCATAATGGGTGCATGAAGCCTTGGACGAAATATACAAGATGCCACTTCATAAATTTCGTCCCAAGGCTATTCTAGGTGCCGCGTCATCTTATTATTGGGCCAAGCCCATGTAATTTCGAAATACATAAGTATAAGCTATTTTTAGAGTCCATATGTGTGGGGAAACAAGAGATAGAGTTGATTTCGGACCCCTCCACCAAGGGCCACGAAATTCCCCCCTCTTGCTCCATATATACAGCCCTTAGGGCACCGTTTAGACTTTGGGTTTGTTTAGATTAAAGTTCGCCATAGCTGCAACTTCGCGTACTTCGTTTGTGTTCAACGACCAGACAAAGGCGTCACAGAACCCCGCCTTGATCAATAAAGCTTTCATCTTATATTCGCAATATCTAGATTGCAATCTCAGTTTCTTGCTTGTTCTTCGTTTGCTCGCAGGAAACAGACCCTCGTGGTCAGGTTGATCGTGCTCCGGCGTGGTCAATAACCTCTCAGAGTTGGTTTAGCGATTGCTAAGGCGCGACGTCCTCGGACGTTCGTAGTCGGTTCGTCAAAGTCGACTTCCATCAAAGCGATATCCATCATCTCATCAAAAGACGGGACACCTTTGCCTCTATCACCTTGATTTTTGCACATATGACACATGTATATATGAGAAACCTTCATAGATTATAAAATATAAAGCGAAAATATTATCATAAGTAGAATGCATGAAAATATGGCAACTCAATTTGCACATATAAGTGAATCTCTTATTCATATCAAAAGATTCACAATATTCATCATTAAACCATCCCAACATTGGTGAATAAACCTTACGTGCATCAAATGTACATGTTACAACATGCTTAAATAAGAAAACATGCAATAAGTCATTTGACACAGAATGATCACTAAGATTACAGATCATATCAAAATGATTAAACATTGGCACAATTATTTTAAAATGTATTTGATCCAAATCTGATTTATTTCCTGATTCACAAGGTTCTTAGACATCAGCAGTTAATTCAATGGGCACACTCAAAATTGTTGGTATTTCAGTTATTTGATCACATGATGCATTCATGATAGTAACATGATTCTCTAAACTAGGTGGCGTGCTCAAATCAACATGTAACTCAACGCATGATGTATTCAATTTAATTAGGCATGCATCATTCTCATGTGAAAGTGGAAAATGCGTACCTTTGTCATTACCTCTTATGATGAACTCAGATGATGCAGGCACCCTCGATGGTGATGTGTCACATGGTGGAGATGACGTAGTCCTCGCAACAACGGATGTGGTTGTCATAGTACGCCTAGTAGTTGAAGAAACATTTGTATCAAAAGTTGGAATGTGCACCGTGCGCTTGTTCTCCTTGTGGGCAACACGTCGTTTTATTTCCTGTTCAGCTTTACAAGCAAGACGAAACAAATGGTTCATAGGATAACACTCTTCATGAATTAGTATCTCCTGAATATCATGGTTTAATCCTCCCCAAAATCTATCCATAAAATCTTCTTCACTTTCTTCTAAAAATGAGTGCAACAAGGTAGTTTGTAAATCATCATAATTTTTTGTTACAGTGTCACTACCTTGTTTTAAATGTTCTAGTTTTTTAATCATGCCACGAGTATAATAAACATCGACGAATCTATCTCTGATGACATGTTTTAAACCATCCCAAGTCGTAGGTATATAATCATGGTTTAACCGATAGTATTCACTCCACCAAACTAAAGCGAAGCTATTGAAAGTACTAACCGCAAAAATTTTCCATGCTCATCAAAAGTGTGGGAAGCAAATATAGCATTCATTTCATACTCCCATTCAATATATAAATCAGGCCTAAAACGACCAGTAAATGGTGGCATGGAAACATTAACCTCATGTGCATTCTGATGTTGTTGCTCCTCTTGTGACGGTTGTTGTATTTTCTTAGGTGATGGCAAATCTCCCACGATCGATGAAGCCCAAGAACTAACAACTCCAAAACCTGCCATAGTTAGTAGAAAAGAAGAAACAAAATCCAAGAATAATGTTCCTGTGAACTACTAGGTTGTGGTGGTAAAACGCTCACAGTATAGTAAATATCAATATCTTACAAGTTCTTACCATGCAGCAGGTGGTGACAGGCAACCAGCAGTGTCAAATAACTCTGAAGATTGTGTAAAGGGATTGCCAGGGGAACGTACGTATACACGGTGTAGAAATATGTGAAGCTGGGCTGGCTATATATGGTAGCAAAAAATTCAACTACGAGATTGAGTCTAGATAGATCCGAATTTTGTTTTTTTTCTTCTCTTTTTCTTCCTTACACTTTTTTTCTTACTCTCCTTTTTTCTCTGACTTTTTTTTTACTTTTTTCTCTTTTTTTCTGTCTTTTTTTGTCCCTCTTTCCAAAACAAACTAGATAAGATGCAGATTGGATCAAGCGAAGATGTGAACGACCTCAACTATGATTATGACCATGAACGGTGGGTAGGACGTGATGAAAATTGATGGATGGGTGGTGGACAGTGGAAGGGATAACGACGCAACGGCAGCGTGACTACTATGAACAGAACTCGAAACTCTAAACGTACTAGATACTAAGACCAGCAACTCGACACGACGATGCAACCGATAATTCAATAATGCATACAATGAAAAGAAAATTGTAAAGGCTCAGACTGGCTTGAACAAAGGATGAATAGATCTAACTTTCTTTGTGGCTTTTTCTTGGACAATAGGTAAGAAAATAAATCTAATCTAGGGATAACTGGAAATTCTCACCGAGCAACCTAAAAACTGATACCACTTGATAGAGGCGGGGTGTCCCGATCTTTCGATGAGATGATATCTATCGATTTGGTGGAGTTGGCTTTGACGATCCAACTACAAACGTCCACTATGTTGCGCCTTAGTAATCGCTAAACCAATCTCCTGAGGTTACTGACGATGCCGGAAACACGATCAGCCTGACCACGATGGTCTATTCCTGCATGCAAACGAAGAACAAGCAAGAATATGATAAAGCAATCCGAATATTGCGAATATATATGAATTGTTGATAAAAGTGGGGATCCGAAAGCGGTCTTGGTCTGGTCGTTGGACACAGACGAAGTACACGAAGTTGCAATGGCTAACTTTTAACTAAACAAATCCCAAGGGAAAAGCTACTAGATGGATCTACTTATATAGGAGCAAGGGGTGGCGGCCAAGGTGGTGGTAGGACGTCCCAAGGCATCCTAAAACTAACCTTAGGTCGTACAAGGCCAATGGGCCCAAGTGGAAGTGACGTAACACCTTTGGACTTGTAGTTTGACTGGAATTCTGCTGTAGCATCAGATTGTTTCGTCCATAACTCAACGCTCCGGACCAATGTGAAGGTGAATCCAATTGCGTTGGAAAGTGCAAGAAATCTAGTTTCCAATAAAAAAAGAATGACCCAATTCGGAGTCCGTATGAAAAAGTTGTTGGTGTTTTGAGTCAGGTATGTCTGCGCAGTCCGGATCTAAATCCAGAACGTGAGAGGCTTGGACTCTATCTTTTCTTGGCCCAAAAGTGACGTGAGAGGACTTTTTGAACAGAACCTAAACTTCTCCTTTTCCCTTATCTTCATATGTGAATTATACAAATGTCCCATACACCTGCAATTAGATAAAATAGAAAAGTGTGTGAAGTATTTTTGTTCTGGATAACATAAATAGATTATTGAATAGTTTGCACTAGAAATTAGCTGACAAATATGCATGTATGCAATATTTTTGGTCTTTTCCAAGGTATTCATGTCCTCATCACCTTGTGCATTCTTCACAATGCCGAAGTGGCAGGAATGTGTTATAGAAACGAGTCGTGGTAGAATGTATGAGGCTCACTCTCAAGAGCTCGAATGGTCAACTCACATGATGTGGAAATCGACACGAAGTCCAAGTATCCTACACATGCACACAATAAAACAAAGAACGTATGTGCATGGTAGATAAACACATCATCCATCATGATGGTTCTCTTCTCTTGCACACAGCCATTAGAAGCACAAGTGCATGAATAATATGATGCAACAATGGCTATATTTATGGCACTAGGTATATGGTGCAAAGAAGGAAGGCAAGCATGCCTCACAAGGAATATGTCAAAATCTCCACATATATGCAAGAATGCTATGGGGGCAATCTCATTAGCAAGACTAAGAACATTGTTGCCCTCAATACATGGCAAGCCATCTAGCATAAGAAAGGCAACATATGGAGACATATGACAACATGTAATAGCAATCGTGTGCAAAGCATGGAAATGGATGCCATCAACCACATGAGATGAGCAAGTATGAATCATGGGATATGAAACATAAGCAAGCATATCAATCATGTCATGTAAACTAGTGGAGCGAAGATGCAACACACTAGAAGAAATCATGGCAATCATGTCATGTGAGTAGATATTAGGCATAGACAATGCACATGACATATCACAAGCACGAACACAAAGCAAGATGAAAGTATCATCATAGGAATGGTGCATAAAGCAAACACGGTAATAACAAGCAATATCTCCACCAAGCTTGCAAATACACATGAAAGTACTAGAATCAATCATCATGTGTAATGCAAAGCATGGGTCACAAATGCATGGCAAAGGCATAGTAATGAGCATATCATGCAAAGTGAACATGGCAAGATGGGCATATGATATGTAATGGACAATAACCCATAGCCAAGTGAGGGCCATGTATAAGAAATGCACGAAGTCATTGCGCCAAGTGAGCAGTGGGAATGAAAATCGACAGGATCCCAAATCATCATTGCTCTTAAGAGCTCGTTTTGTCAACTCGTGGGATTGCGAGGTTGACAAGTATTCATGGGTACCTACAAAAAGAGACACAAACCAAAGACATTGTGTGCATGGTAAATGTACACATCATCCATCATGATGTGTATGTGCGCGTTAGAGTTAGCACAAGATAAGCATCGCTCAAAGAAATTTGATGCATGGTATAAGAACATGTCATCCATCATGAATGAATAGTTATTATGTATGACACGATGGGGACATAAATTGAGCGGGCAAGTATTTGGCACATCAATAGCATGTTTGTGCATGGGGAGCATATGGTGCACACAAGTATTGGGATCATGCAAAGGATGGGATGGATCAAAATCTCCTAACATGTATGAGGAAACTATGGGGGTCTCCTCATGAACAACATTGGAAACATCATATGGAGAAAATGGACAACATCCAAAACAATGCATATCCGAAGCTAGGTGGGCATGGCATGGCATATGAGATAAATGATGCACAGGGAGCATATCAATATCATCACAAGAAAAACAAATGACAATAACCATGGGCTTGTCATCTATGCCATATGTGCAAATTGGGTTTATTTTAATGTCATATGCATAGTCACCATGAAGATATTGCAAATAAGACATATGGTTGATCTCATGCATAGCATATGACAAGTCAAGCGGATTATCAAACATGATGTGACCAAGGGAATTGTCACAAGAAATCCTATGTGACATGGCATCACAACTAATAGACTCCACATGAGAATCATCAAACTCATCATAAATGGTCAAGAAATCATCACATGAGGAAGTCGCACTAGCATGTATCATGGAAATAGGTGGATCAACATCATGCAAGCAAGCAATGTCAAGAATGTCCACTAGTGGGACTAGCGCATCACCGTCACCTTTGTTACCTTTGTAATTCCACTCATGTGGTGTAGGTGAGGTGGGAAAGACCAAATGGTGGTCATCTTCATCTTGATGGAACCATGTGGGGGGTGCATCATATTCCACCATGGCCATCGTCTTGTCCAAAGGGAGGACGAAGTCGTCGAGGATCGGCGCGTCATCATCAATGGGACCTAGCACCAAATGAGAAGTCACAATAGAGGTAGAGGTCAAGTTGTTAGAAATGAAAATGGCCTCACGAGAGCTATCAACTATGTCACACTCTCTATGTGGTGGTTCACTCACTCCCTCAAAGTAGGTGCACTCAATCTCGCATATGGTGGAGTCACTCATCTCACTCAAGTGGTGGGGGTTGTGGCTCTCCTCACATGGGAATTGTGGCAACTCATCATATATGGGGCTAGTGGTGAAGTCACTCTCACTCTCAATATGGTGGCACAAGTCACTCAGGTCATCATACGTCGTTGTGGTCGAAGGGAAAATCCCATGCTCAACCATCTTGTCACCTTTGCCGTGGATGAAGGCCGAAGATGGCACATCATCACTCTTCTCCATGACCAAAGGGAAAATCCCATGATCGATCATCTCGTCATCGTCGCCGTGGATGAAGGCCGAAGATGGCACATCATCACTCTGTCCTCCAAAGATGGAAGCATCATCCTTGCTCGCCACCTTGTCTCTCGCCTCCAAAGCTTGGTCCTTGAAGGTCACCGTAGTCGTACTCGTTTTTTGAATATATACTCTGAGGCAAAGCCCCACAGCCCTTTATTAAAATAGAAGGAGTTGTACAAACAAATACATAATATATACAAGGAAAAAAAAGGAAAAAATCTACCTACGGCTAAACATCCCTACCTCCTTTACAACAAAGAATCAATCCAACTCAGGAGTTGTGGTTTGATACAATCCTTCACCCAATGAGCAAGTAATGATATATCATGTATGAATTTGCACCTCCAGGCACTGAAAGTGGCTCTCTCAGCTCTGACGGTTCTGCCATTTCTCAAATCCAAATATTCCAGGCAGCAGTTAGCATGACTTCAAAGAAGAAGGGGTGCCTGAAGCTGGATCTAGCATGCTTGATACATTGCAGAATATCTGAGCCTCCAGACCAATCAATGCCTAGGTAATTCCAGACTCTACAGCTGAAGGTGCAGTTAAAAAACAAATGTATTCTGTCCTCATACACCAGCTCACTGCAAATGTGACAAAGATTATCATCTTGGCTAGAGCGCCAGTGTCTTCTAACCAGCATGTCCTTGGTGTTTAGTTTGTTGAAGAAAAGTAGCCACCCAAACACCTTGATCTTCATGGTGCACCTACTCTGCCACAACCATTTGCAGGGTTGTATGGTTGGTAGATGTGAATGCATGATCGAGTAGAAGCTCTTATCAGTGTATTCCCCTGATTTACAAGGCCATATCCAAACATCAGGTATATTGGGGTCTCTATCCAACTGCAAGATCCAACCTTCCAAAATGTGTAACTCAGCAGCAGTCTCATGAGAAATTGGTAAATAAAACATGGAGAAGAGATCCTGGGATTGAAGAAATTCCTGCACAAAGGCCTTATCATTGTTTACAAAGGAAAACAACCTTGGCAATCTCCAACAAAGGGGTCTAGCAGAGCCCCCAATGTGCCAAGAATCAGTCCAGAACAGAGCAGAGTCACCCATGTTTATGTTAACCGAGGCAATAGAAATGTAAGCCTCATGCAGCTTCATAATATCCCTCCACCAGAAAGAGCCAGCTTCAGGTGTTGCCTGTGGAACACCATGATCATAATAAATGTTCCAAATCAGTGTCACCCGGGGAATATCAGCCTTGTTATAAAACTTGCAAAGATGCTTGATAAGTAGCCCTTTGTTCTGGATGTTCAGATTTAAAACACCTAGACCCCCTTTATCTTTTGGCCTGCAAACTAGCTCGCATGCTGCCAGAGATTGCTTGGGAGCATCACTGTTGCCCCTCCAAAGACATTGCCTGAAGATTCTGTCAAGCTGCTTGATGATCCCTGGTGGAATATTGAGGCTGCACAGAAAATATATTGGCATAGAGGTGAGGATAGAGGTAAGAAGTTGCAGTCGAGAGCCTTGATTCAGCATGGATGAGCTTGCAGTTAATCTCCTCTCAAGACTGTCAACCAGAGGCATTAGATCAATGATTCTTGGCCTTGTAGTTCCCAATGGCAAACCAAGATAAGTAAATGGGAGGTCTCCAATTTTACAACCAAGAATAGCAGCAAGCCTTGTAGCCTCCTCGTCACTCATATTCAAAGGGATCATTGAAGATTTGGCAAAGTTAACCTTTAGCCCTGTGGATTGTTGAAAGGTGAGCAACATGTTTTTTTAGAGCAACAAGCTCATTATCCTTAGCAGCAAGAAACATGATCGTATTGTCCGCATTTTGAATGATGGGGAACTCTCTGTCATGTGCTTGAATGGGCAAAGAGAGGGTGCCATGCTCAAGCATTTGATTCACCACAGACTGCAACAAATCCGCAGCAATGACAAACAACAGCGGCAATAGTGGATCACCCTATCTGACACCACACTTGCATTTAAATTGTTTTCCAGGAATGCCATTTAACAATACAGACAAAGAACCTATGGACAGTAGCTGCTTCACCCAAGAAATCCATCAAGTAGTCATACTCGTTGCCACACCGTCTTGAAAAAGAGTCATGGTAGACTCGGCACCATCAATGCCACAAAGAGGGATGGCGGTGAAGTCAAACTTGGGAGCTGTTGACACACGAACACGTCACGTGTACCCTCGACGCCGGGGGTGATGCACCGCAGCTCACGTTGAAGGAGACCCGACCAACAGCGCGATACGCAAGACAGTCGGCGGGTGCTTTTGCAGACCCGAAACCCCGCGCACCCGGGAGGGACCCCGTCAGGGATTGCGGCGGCTATGGGCTGCCCTAGGTCGATTCGCTCGCCCCTAGAGCCTCGGGATTCGCAGCTCTCAAACACGAAGAACAGCGAAGAACGAGAGAGAAAAACGGTGGAGAGATAAAAAGTAGACAGGAAAAAGTAGTATATTGATTTGTTCGATTGTGTGTTGTTCAATCGGCCGTCACCCCCAACATATATAAGAGGCGGCTGGACTTCCGTACAAGTAAAGGATTCATCTAGGCTTTCCTTACAAGAAAAATTACAACAATTCGCGTCCTAGAGTCCTAGTTCTATTTCAACTCGGATTCAGTCTGAATCTGGCCCAACTTCTGTCTTCCTCCTTGTGCAGGCCGCCGAGCCTCCATATGACCTCCGATCAAGATGGCCCAAATACCAAAATTGTGCACCTCGACGATACGAACAACTCTCATGTTGATCACTTTTTCAAATAAGGCCATCTTGAATACTTTTCGAGGTCGTCTTTACCTTCCAGTCGGACTCGGTCTTGCGGTAGACTGAATTATCCGAGTCTTGTAGTAAATTTGCAGGCCATATACTATCTCTGATGACGATGACTCCAAAACCAAAGTTTAACGTTTTGATGATACACACAACTTCTGTATTGAACACTTCTTCATCCGAGACCATCTTGATAGACTTTTGGGCACATGTTCAGTTTCACTCGGATTTGAGCTCATCCACTCGGATATTAGAGTCTTTTACTCGGATGGTCCGACTGGACTTTTTCACTCGGATGACTATATTTTCACTCGGAAGACAATCTTTCACTCGGATGATGACCACATTTTCAGTCGGAAGATAATCTTTTACTCGATCGACCTTTTACTCGATCGGTAGGTTTTCACTCGACCTTTTACTCGATCGGTAGGTTTTCACTTGACCTTTTACTCGATCGGTGGGTTTTTACTCGACCGGTGAGTTTTCACTCGACCAAAAACATAGCCTGAACTTGATTTGTCTCCCCAAGTCTCATATGACCTCGGATTGAGACGAATTATATATGAAAATCGATCGGCTCGACGAGACGAAACTTTCTCGTGTTGAAGTTTTTTCAATTAAAGGCCGTCTTGAGGGCTGAATTGCTCACGCATTGCATCAGACACTCATCAACATGTGTCTGATGTCAAGCGTGATATTTTGGTCTCTGGCCTGTCCAGACTGTATTGACTATAACTTTTGCATATGAACTCGGATTGAGATGATTTATATATGAGAATCAATTGTCTTGACGAGACAAAGACAATTCCTTTAGAGCACTCCTTCATCTGAGTTCATATTGAGGGCGTAATCGGCCGAAAAGCACTCAGAACATTAAATTTTGTCACTTGGAGTATAGCTTCGGCCACTGAGATGAGGTCGAATGGCGATAGCCTAAACATCAAAGTTGTTCCACTCGACGATACGAAACTTTCTCATGCTGAAAACCCTTTCACTCTGTATATTGCCAAAATCAGTTGTCAACACATGCCCCCCTGTTTTTCGGCAAAGCTTGCATGCCGAAAAATAATATGCATAATGTTCATTCTAAGGACGATGTCAACACTCCATCGGCCATTTATTTTTCTCAGGGCGATAATTATGTATCGGCCATATTTGTGCTAAGGGCGATAATCGTATATCGGCCATTGCCTACTTAGGCTTCCTGCCATACACTCGGGTGGTACTTTTTCAAATATTTGCCATTGAGAGCTCGAGGTAACAAGGCCCCTTGTATTGATTCCACCAAATATGAATTTCCGGGAACAACTCTTGTAATCCTAAAAGGACCTTCCCAACTTGGAGACCACTTCCCAAATTTTCTATCTCTTGAACCAATTGGCAGAATCACTTTCCAGACGAGATCACCAACTTGAAAATTCTTCAACTTGACTTTCTTATTGTAAGCTCTTGCCACCCTCAACTTATCTCTCTCTATGGCCTTTAAAGCAACCAAACGTTTATCGGCAACCTCATCAATATTGTCCATCATTAGGTTATAAAAGTCTACTGCCGATAAATTATTTTGTTTGGCTATTCTCAAAGCATTCAAATTTACTTCTACTGGTAAAACGGCCTCTTGACCATATACTAGCTCATATGGAGTTACCTTCGTAGCACCATGCCTTGAAATTCCATCTGCCCATAAAGCTTCAGACAACAACTCATGCCACCTCCTCGGATTATCCTCAATCTTCTTCTTGATGAGCTTGATTAAGATTTTATTGCTAGACTCGGCTTGTCCATTAGCTTGGGCATAATATGGAGAGGAATTGAGCAACTTTATATTATAAGATTCGGCAAACTCTCTGACTTGGTGTGACATAAAAGATGAACCTTGATCTGTAGTTAATGTTTGAGGAATACCGAATCTATGAATAATGTGTTTGGTTATGAATTGGATTACCTCCGTATGTGTCATGTTCTTGAGAGGTACTGCTTCGGACCATTTAGTGAAATAATCAGTTGCCACCAACACGAACCGATGCCCCTTTGAGGAAGATGGATGAATTTGCCCAATAAAGTCTAAACCCCATCCTCTGAAAGGCCACGGCTTGATAATAGGATGCAACATAGCAGCAGGAGCCAATTGAATATCACCAAATTTTTGACAAGCTTCACACCCTTTATAATATCTGAAGCAATCATTAATCATGGTCGGCCAATAAAACCCAGCACGTCGTAATAACCATTTCATCTTGGGAGCCGACTGGTGAGTACCACAAATGCCCTCATGTACCTCTCCCATAGCAACTCTTGCTTGGTCCTCATCCAAGCATTTTAAAAGAACATCATCAACTGTTCGGCGATAAAGGTCATCATCCCTCATAGTATATTTAAAAGCTATACGCCGAACAGCCCTGTGCTCCCTTTCACTCGGATTGCACAAGTAATCAACAATGGGCTTTCTCCAGTCGGAATTATCACCTGCACTAGATTTTTTGTTAATGGCCGAATCAGTGGGTTCAGGTTCGGCCTCTCCCATATTGGCAAGACAAGACATCGGTCTTTGAGAGATATGAAACATGCCATGATTAACATGATATCCAGATGCTTGCTGTGCCAACTCATTTGCTTTCCAGTTGTCATGTCTAGATATATGTGCAATGCTAAAACAATCCAAAGTAGAAATTATATCTAGACATTTATCAAGATAAACATTAAGTGATTCGTCAAAACACTGAAAGATTCTAGATATTTGCTGCAGTACTAGTAACGAATCACCGTAAGCCTCAATATGTGTAACACCTATAGCAAGTAACATCTCTAGACCGAATAACAATGCTTCATATTCGGCTTGATTGTTTGTGCAAAAATATTCTAAGCGGCATGAGGCTTCAAAAACAACACCATGAGGAGATATATAAACAATACCAACACCTTGGCCATTGCTACAAACTGAACCATCAAAATACAATCTCCATGGCACTAATGAAACAAGGTTCATATCAACATCATGCTTGTCATTAATCCGATGTTCAACAATGAAATTAGCAACAATTTGGCCTTTCATGGATTTTAGAGATTCATAAGCCAAATCATACTCAATCAAAGTATAAGCCCACTTGCCAATTCTACCACTAAGAATTGGCCTATGCAACATGTACTTAATGACATCGGTTTGACAAGCTACTACACAAGCACTCGGCACTAGGTAATGTCTCAATTTTGTGCAAGCGTAATATAAGCATAGACATAGTTTTTCAATAAATGTATACCTTGTCTCGGCGTCCAATAAACGTCTGCTCAAATATGTAATGGCATGCTCTTTTCCTTCGGTATCTTGAGTCAAA
>NC_057813.1:302480091-302507739 GCF_018294505.1 Triticum aestivum | reverse complement strand
GTTGCGGTTGGTTCTTTCACTGGTTATGCTTTGGTTTGGTGGAGTGAATATTGTCGGTTACACCCTGATTATATACCTACTACTTGGGATGATTTGAAACTTGCCATGCGACATACTTTCGTCCCTGCTTATTATACTCGTGACATGATTAAGAAGTTGCAACACTTAAAACAAGGTAGTGAAACTGTAACAAAATATTATGATGATTTACAAACTACCTTGTTGCATTCCTCTTTAGAAGAAAGTGAAGATGATTTTATGGATAGATTTTGGGGAGGATTAAACCGTGATATTCAAGAGATACTAATTCATGAAGAGTGTTATCCTATGGACCATTTGTTTCATCTTGCTTGCAAAGCTGAACAGGAAATAAAACGACGTGTTGGCCACGAGGAGAACAAGCGCACGGTGCACATTCCAAGAGTTGATATGATTGTTCCTTCAACTAATAGGCATACTATGACAACCACATCCGTTGTTGTCAGGACTACATCACCTCCACAATGTGACACATCGCCCCCGAGAGTGGCTACATCATCTAAGTTGATCATAAGAGGTAATGACAAAGGTACTGATCTTCCATCTCTACATGAGAATGATGAATGCCTTGTCAATTTGAATGCACCATCTGATGAGCTACCCACTACTTTGATCACACCACCTATTTTAGAGGACTACGTTGATAATTTGACTTTGCCATGTGATCAAACAACTAAAATACCAACAATTTTGAGTGCACCCATTGAATTAACTATTGATGCAAAAGAACCAATGATTAATCATTTTGATATGACCTGTAATCTTGGTGATGATTCTGTGTTGAATGACTTATTGCATGTTTGCTTATTTAAGCATGTTGTAGCATGTAAATTTGATGCAAGTAAGGTTTATTCACCAATGTTGGGATGGTTTAATGATGAACATTGTCAATCTTTTGAAATGAATAAGAGCTTCACTTATATGTGCAAACTGAGTTGCAATATTTTCATGCCTTCTACTTCTTGTGCTAATTTTTTGGCTTTAGATTTTATGAACTATGCAAGTTACTCATCTATTCATGTGTCATATATGCAAAAATCAAGGGAAGTAAAAATGGATGACATATACATATACAACATGTACACCTTGTCTCTTTTGTTAGCCACATTTCAGATTAAGCAACGCCGAGGACGGCTTTATTTTCAAGAAGGGGAGGATGATGAGGACATGACTACCTTGGATATGACCAAAAGTATTGCATATATGCATATTTGTCAGGTGATTTCTAGTGCAAACTATTCAATAATCTATTTATGTTATCCAGAACAAAAATACTTCACACACTTTTGTGTTTTGTCTAATTGCAGGTGTATGGGACATTTGTACAATCCACATATTAAGATAAGGAAGAAAGAGATGTTTATTTGCTGTCCAAAAAGTTCTCTCACGTCACTTTTGGCCCAAGAGAAGATAGAGTCCAAGTCTCTCACGTTCTGGATTCAGATTCGGACTGCACAGACACACCTGACTCAAAACGCACACAAGTTTTTCATACGGACTCCGAATTGGGTGATTCTTTTTTTGTTGGAAACTAGATTTCGTGCACTTTCCAACCCAATTGGAATCACCTTCAAATTCGTCCGGAGCGTTGAGTTGTGGACGAAACAATCTGATGCTGCAGCAGAATCCGAGTCAAACTACAAGTCCAAAGGTGTTACATCACCTACACTTGGGCCCATTGGCCTTGTACGACCTAGATTTTGTTTTAGGCTGCCTTGGGACGTCCTCCCACCTCCTTGGCCGCCACCCCTTGCTCCTATATAAGTAGATCCATCTAGTAGCGTTTCCTTGGGATTAGTTTAGTTAAAAGTTAGCCATTGCAACTTCGTGTACTTCGTTTGTGTCCAACGACCAGACCAAGACCGCTTCCGGATCCCCACCATTATCAATACCTCATATATATTTGCAATATTCAGATTGCTTTATCATATTCTTGCTCGTTCTTTGATTGCTTGCAGGAATAGACCTTCGTGGTCAGGCTGACCGTGCTTCCGGCAGCGTCAGTAACCTCAGGAGATTGGTTTAGCGATTGCTAAGGCGCAACGTCGTGCACGTTTGTAGTCGGATCGTCAAAGTCGTCTCCACCAAATCGATAGTTATCATCTCATCGAAAGATCGGGACACCCTCGCCTCTATCATTATACCATGTCATAAAAGTGATGATGCTGTTAATGTTGCTGATTTGTTCTTTTGTGAAATTATTCGCTTGCATGGTGTGCCAAATACTATTGTTTCAGATCGTGATACTAAATTTCTTAGCCACTTTTGGAGATGTTTATGGGCTAAGTTGGGGACTAAACTGCTTTTTAGTACTACTTGTCACCCCCAAACTGATGGACAAACTGAAGTAGTCAATAGAACGTTGTCTACTATGCTTAGGGCTGTTTTGAAGAATAATAAGAAAATGTGGGAGGAATGCTTGCCTCATATTGAATTTGCTTATAATCGTTCACTGCATTCTACTACTAAGATGTGCCCTTTTGAAGTTGTGTATGGTTTCCTACCTCATGCACCTATTGATTTGTTGCCTCTTCCATCTTCGGAGAAGGTTAATTTTGATGCTAAACAACGTGCTGAATTGATTTTAAAAATGCATGAGTTAACTAAGGAAAACATTGAGCGCATGAATGCTAAATATAAACTTGCTGGAGATAAGGGTAGAAAACATGTTGTGTTTGCACCTGGAGATCTTGTTTGGTTACATTTGCGTAAGGATAGATTTCCTGATTTGCGCAAATCAAAGTTAATGCCACGTGCTGATGGTCCCTTTAAGGTGTTAGAGAAAATAAATGATAATGCATATAAACTTGAGCTGCCTGCAGATTTTGGGGTTAGTCCCGCTTTTAACATTGCAGATTTGAAGCCTTATTTGGGTGAGGAAGATGAACTTCTGTCGAGGACGACTTCATTTCAAGAAGGGGAGGATGATGAGGACATCAATACAATTGTTACACCCACAGCCCCTTCTGCTATACATACTGGACCAATTACTAGAGCTCGTGCACGCCAACTAAATTACCAGGTACTTTCGTTTCTTGGTAATGATTCTAATGTTCATGAGAATATGATGCTGCCTAAATTGGATACATTTGTTTTGCTTACAAATGAAGGGCCTAGCTTGGAGAAGGATGAACATTGGAGCAAGAACAAGCATGGAGATGATGGCATGCGCAAGGGAAACAAGAACGGAGTTACAAGTGATGATTTCAGGACTTTGAAGCCACCATAATGGGTGCATGAAGCCTTGGACGAAATATACAAGACGCCACTTCATAAATTTCGTCCCGAGGCTATTTTAGGTGCTGCGACACCTTATTATTGGGCCAGGCCCATGTAATTTCGAAATACATAAGTATAGGCTATTTTTAGAGTCCGTATGTGTGGGGAAACAAGAGATAGGGTTGATTTCGGACCCCTCCACCAAGGGCCACGAAATTCTCCCCCTCTTCCTCCATATATACAGCCCTTAGGGCATCGTTTAGACTTTGGGTTTTGTATAGATTAAAAGTTCGCCATAGCTGCAACTTCGCGTACTTCGTTTGTGTTCAACGACTAGACAAAGGCGTCACAGAACCCCACCTTGATCAATAAAGCTTTCATCTTATATTCGCAATATCCAGATTGCAATCTTAGTTTCTTGCTTGTTCTTCGTTTGCTCGCAGGAAACAGACCCTCGTGGTCAGGTTGATCGTGCTCCGGCGTGGTCAATAACCTCTCGGAGTTGGTTTAGCGATTGCTAAGGCGCGACGTCCTCGCACGTTCGTAGTCGGATCGTCAAAGTCGACTTCCACCAAAGCGAAATCCACCACCTCATCGAAAGACGGGACACCTTTGCCTCTATCAAGTGGTATCAGATTTCCAGGTTGCTCGGTGAGATTTTATAGTTTTTCGTAGTTTAGATCGAGTCTGTTCTTCATACCTATAGTCCACGAAAAAGCCAAAAAAAAATTAGGGTTAGTTCATCCCATCCGAACCAATCTGAGCCTTGCATAATCTTTTCTGTATTTGCTTTGTTGAATTTGCGGTTGCATCGTCGTGTTCAGTTGCTGGTCTTAGCGTCTAGTCTTTTAGAGTTTCGAGTTCTGTTCACAAGTTGTCACGCCGTCGCCGCACCATCATCATCGCCCCTGCCATCTACCACCACCGCTCCGAATCCGTATCCATATACCACCACCAATCCGTGTCCATATACCACCACCGATCCATATCCATATACTACCACCGCTGCCATATACCACCACCATATATCCACCACCAATCCGAGTTCCTTGCTTATTAGGTTTGTTTTCGGGATCAATCTAGATTCCGATTCGTGTTTCCTTGCCGGAGTAGGTTTCGGAAAAAAAAAAAGATAGAAAAACTTGATATTGTTGCAAACTGGCATGATTAGATGTGGTATTGTTGAGGAGAATGAAGCTATGCTTGCACGTTTTCTGGGTGGATTAAATAGAGAGATTCAGACCATTCTAGACTATAAGGAGTATACTAATATCACTCGTTTATTCCATCTTGCTTGTAAAGCTGAACGTGAAGTGCAGGATCGACAAGCATTGGGGCGAACTAACTTTTCTGCAGGCCGACCTTCATCATGGACACCACGTGCATCTTCTACTTCAACTGCACCAGCACCTCCATCCGGTGCCACCTCCAGCCGTGATACAAGAAAACAGGCACAACCACCATTATCTGCCAAGAGCACACCTGCGGGGCCTGCACAGCGTTCTTCTTCTTCCATGGCATCAACAGGGCACACAAGTGATATTATTTGTCGTCGTTGTAAGGGAGGAGGTCATTATGCGAGAGAATGCAAATCTCCGCGTGTGATGATTGCTACCGCGGATGGTGGATATGAGTCCGCTAGTGACTATGATGAGGAGACTTTGGCTCTTATTACACGTGAAGAACATGTGATGAGGACATCAATACAATTGTTACACCCACAGCCCCTGCTGCTATACATACTGGACCAATTACTAGAGCTCGTGCACGCCAACTAAATTACCAGGTACTTTCGTTTCTTGGTAATGATTCTAATGTTCATGAGAATATGATGCTGCCTAAATTGGATACATTTGTTTTGCTTACAAATGAAGGGCCTAGCTTGGAGAAGGATGAACATTGGAGCAAGAACAAGCATGGAGATGATGGCATGCGCAAGGGGAACAAGCACGGAGTTACAAGTGATGATTTCAGGACTTTGAAGCCACCATAATGGGTGCATGAAGCCTTGGACGAAATATACAAGATGCCACTTCATAAATTTCGTCCCGAGGCTATTTTAGGTGCTGCGTCACCTTATTATTGGGCCAGGCCCATGTAATTTCGAACTACATAAGTATAGGCTATTTTTAGAGTCCGTATGTGTGGGGAAACAAGAGATAGGGTTGATTTCGGACCCCTCCACCAAGGGCCACGAAATTCCCCCCTCTTCCTCCATATATACAGCCCTTAGGGCATCGTTTAGACTTTGGGTTTTGTTTAGATTAAAAGTTCGCCATAGCTGCAACTTCGCGTACTTCGTTTGTGTTCAACGACCAGACAAAGGCGTCACAGAACCCCACCTTGATCAATAAAGCTTTCATCTTATATTCGCAACATCCAGATTGCAATCTTAGTTTCTTGCTTGTTCTTCGTTTGCTCGCAGGAAACAGACCCTCGTGGTCAGGTTGATCGTGCTCCGGCGTGGTCAATAACCTCTCGGAGTTGGTTTAGCGATTGCTAAGGCGCGACGTCCTCGCACGTTCGTAGTCGGATCGTCAAAGTCGACTTCCACCAAAGCGATATCCATCATCTCATCGAAAGATCAGGACCGTCGCCTCTATCAAGAGGTAATGACAAAGGTACTGATCTTCCATCTCTACATGAGAATGATGAATGCCTTGTCAATTTGAATGCACCATCTGATGAGCTACCCACTACTTTGATCACACCACCTATTTTAGAGGACTACGTTGATAATTTGACTTTTCCATGTGATCAAACAACTGAAATACCAACAATTTTGAGTGCACCCATTGAATTAACTATTGATGCAAAAGAACCAATGTTTAATCATTTTGATATGACCTCTAATCTTGGTGATGATTCTGTGTTGAATGACTTATTGCATGTTTGCTTATTTAAGCATGTTGTAGCATGTAAATTTGATGCAAGTAAGGTTTATTCACCAATGTTGGGATGGTTTAATGATGAACATTGTCAATCTTTTGAAATGAATAAGAGCTTCACTTATATGTGCAAACTGAGTTGCAATATTTTCATGCCTTCTACTTCTTGTGCTAATTTTTTGGCTTTAGATTTTATGAACTATGCAAGTTACTCATCTATTCATGTGTCATATATGCAAAAATCAAGGGAAGTAAAAATGGATGACATATACATATACAACATGTACACCTTGTCTCTTTTGTTAGCCACATTTCAGATTAAGCAACGCCGAGGACGGCTTTATTTTCAAGAAGGTGAGGATGATGAGGACATGACTACCTTGGATATGACCAAAAATATTGCATATATGCATATTTGTCAGGTGATTTCTAGTGCAAACTATTCAATAATCTATTTATGTTATCCAGAACAAAAATACTTCACACACTTTTGTGTTTTGTCTAATTGCAGGTGTATGGGACATTTGTACAATCCACATATGAAGATAAGGAAGAAAGAGATGTTTATTTGCTGTCCAAAAAGTTCTCTCACGTCACTTTTGGCCCAAGAGAAGATAGAGTCCAAGTCTCTCACGTTCTGGATTCAGATTCGCACTGCACAGACACACCTGACTCAAAACGCACACAAGTTTTTCATACGGACTCCGAATTGGGTGATTCTTTTTTTGTTGGAAACTAGATTTCGTGCACTTTCCAACCCAATTGGAATCACCTTCAAATTCGTCCGGAGCGTTGAGTTGTGGACGAAACAATCTGATGCTGCAGCAGAATCCGAGTCAAACTGCAAGTCCAAAGGTGTTACATCACCTCCACTTGGGCCCATTGGCCTTGTATGACCTAGATTTAGTTTTAGGCTGCCTTGGGACGTCCTCCCACCTCCTTGGCCGCCACCCCTTGCTCCTATATAAGTAGATCCATCTAGTAGCTTTTCCTTGGGATTTGTTTAGTTAAAAGTTAGCCATTGCAACTTCGTGTACTTCGTTTGTGTCCAACGACCAGACCAAGACCGCTTCCGGATCCCCACCATTATCAATACCTCATATATATTTGCAATATTCAGATTGCTTTATCATATTCTTGCTCGTTCTTTGATTGCTTGCAGGAATAGACCTTCGTGGTCAGGCTGACCGTGCTTCCGGCATCGTCAGTAACCTCAGGAGATTGGTTTAGCGATTGCTAAGGCGCAACGTCGTGCACGTTTGTAGTCGGATTGTCAAAGTCGTCTCCACCAAATCGATAGTTATCATCTCATCGAAAGATCGGGACACCCCGCCTCTATCAGAATTATTCTACTTATGATAAAGAATTATATGCTCTTGTTCGGACTTTAGAAACATGGCAACATTATTTATGGCCCAAAGAATTTGTTATACATTCTGATCATGAATCTTTGAAACATATTAAAAGTCAAGCTAAACTGAATCGTAGACATGCTAAATGGGTTGAATTCATTGAGACTTTCCCTTATGTCATTAAACACAAGAAGGGAAAAGAAAATGTTATTGCTGATGCATTGTCTCGTCGCCATACTATGCTTTCACAACTTGACTTCAAAATATTTGGTTTGGAGACCATCAAAGATCAATATGTGCATGATGCTGATTTTAAAGATGTAATGCAGAATTGTAAAGAAGGAAGAATGTGGAACAAGTTTGTCGTTAACGATGGATTTGTGTTTCGTGCTAACAAGCTATGCATTCCAGCTAGCTCCGTTCGTCTTTTGTTGTTGCAGGAGGCGCATGGAGGAGGATTAATGGGACACTTTGGCGTGAAGAAGACGGAGGACGTACTTGCTACACATTTCTTTTGGCCAAAGATGAGACGGGATGTTGAGCATTTTATTGCTCGATGCACTACATGTCAAAAAGCTAAGTCACGACTCAATCCTCATGGTTTATATATGCCTTTGCCTGTACCTAGTGTTCCTTGGGAGGATATATCTATGGACTTTGTTTTAGGTTTACCTCGAACAAAGAAGGGGACGGATAGCATATTTCTTGTCGTGGATAGATTCTCGAAAATGGCACACTTTATACCATGTCATAAAAGCGATGATGCTGTTAATGTTGCTGATTTGTTCTTTCGTGAAATTATTCGCTTGCATGGTGTGCCAAATACTATTGTTTCAGATCGTGATACTAAATTTCTTAGCCACTTTTGGAGATGTTTATGGGCTAAGTTGGGGACTAAACTGCTTTTTAGTACTACTTGTCACCCCCAAACTGATGGACAAACTGAAGTAGTCAATAGAACGTTGTCTACTATGCTTAGGGCTGTTTTGAAGAATAATAAGAAAATGTGGGAGGAATGCTTGCCTCATATTGAATTTGCTTATAATCGTTCATTGCATTCTACTACTAAGATGTGCCCTTTTGAAGTTGTGTATGGTTTCCTACCTCGTGCACCTATTGATTTGTTGCCTCTTCCATCTTCGGAGAAGGTTAATTTTTATGCTAAACAACGTGCTGAATTGATTTTAAAAATGCATGAGTTAACTAAGGAAAACATTGAGCGCATGAATGCTAAATATAAACTTGCTGGAGATAAGGGTAGAAAACATGTTGTGTTTGCACCTGGAGATCTTGTTTGGTTACATTTGCGTAAGGATAGATTTCCTGATTTGCGCAAATCAAAGTTAATGCCACGTGCTGATGGTCCCTTTAAGGTGTTAGAGAAAATAAATGATAATGCATATAAACTTGAGCTGCCTGCAGATTTTGGGGTTAGTCCCACTTTTAACATTGCAGATTTGAAGCCTTATTTGGGTGAGGAAGATAAACTTCCGTCGAGGACGACTTCATTTCAAGAAGGGGAGGATGATGAGGACATCAATACAATTGTTACACCCACAGCCCCTGCCGCTATACATACTGGACCAATTACTAGAGCTCGTGCACGCCAACTAAATTACCAGGTACTTTCGTTTCTTGGTAATGATTCTAATGTTCATGAGAATATGATGCTGCCTAAATTGGATACATTTGTTTTGCTTACAAATGAAGGGCCTAGCTTGGAGAAGGATGAACATTGGAGCAAGAACAAGCATGGAGATGATGGCATGCGCAAGGGGAACAAGAACGGAGTTACAAGTGATGATTTCAGGACTTTGAAGCCACCATAATGGGTGCATGAAGCCTTGGACGAAATATACAAGATGCCACTTCATAAATTTCGTCCCGAGGCTATTTTAGGTGCTGCGTCACCTTATTATTGGGCCAGGCCCATGTAATTTCGAAATATATAAGTATAGGCTATTTTTAGAGTCCGTATGTGTGGGGAAACAAGAGATAGGGTTGATTTCGGACTCCTCCACCAAGGGCCACGAAATTCCCCCCTCTTCCTCCATATATACAGCCCTTAGGGCATCGTTTAGACTTTGGGTTTTGTTTAGATTAAAAGTTCGCCATAGCTGCAACTTCGCGTACTTCGTTTGTGTTCAACGACCAGACAAAGGCGTCACAGAACCCCACCTTGATCAATAAAGCTTTCATCTTATATTCGCAATATCCAGATTGCAATCTTAGTTTCTTGCTTGTTCTTCGTTTGCTCGCAGGAAACAGACCCTCGTGGTCAGGTTGATCGTGCTCCGGCGTGGTCAATAACCTCTCGGAGTTGGTTTAGCGATTGCTAAGGCGCGACGTCCTCGCACGTTCGTAGTCGGATCGTCAAAGTCGACTTCCACCAAAGCGAAATCCACCATCTCATCGAAAGACGGGACACCTTTGCCTCTATCAGAAACACTTGAAGGAGCTTGTTTTGACGGTCTCATCGGTTGGAGTAGATGATGAAGCATGCGGCTTGAAGTTGCTTGTCGTAGTAGGAAGACGACTTGAACTTGCCGAAGTTTTCTTGTAACTTGACTTGTCGTCGTTGCTTTGAGAAGGTTTGGTTGATGTAGATGTTGGAGGAGTTGTTGAAGCTTGGGTGTTGGAGAAGCCGTAGGTCTTGGATGAGTACTTGGCGTACTTGAAGTCATCTTGCACTTAACGTTCGGCCTTTGTGGCTTGATGTACGAGCTCAATGATGTTGGAGTAAGGTTGGAAATCGGCAATCTTCTTGATGGGATGATTAAGTCCATTCAAGAAGCGTGTCATTGTTTGCTCATCATCTTCCGTGACATTGGCTCGAATCATGGCTATCTCCATTTCCTTGTAGTATTCTTCAACACTCTTTGTGCCTTGCTTGAGGAGTTGTAGCTTCTTGAAGAGATCGCGGTTGTAGTAGGTTGGTACAAAGCGTGCTCGCATGACATCCTTCATTTGAGCCCAAGTGGTTATTGGGGGATCACCTCTTGCTTGACGGCGTTCAAGGACTTGTTCCCACCATATGAGCACATAGTCTTGGAACTCAAGTGATGCCATTGCGATCTTCTTCTCTTCCTCATAGTTGTGCAAACGAAAGATTTTGTCGACCTTCAATGCCCATGAGAGGTACTCTTCCGGATCATTGCTTCCGTTGAACTTGGGCATTGTGAACTTGAGCTTGCCATAGCGTTGCTCTTCATTGTGTTGTTGGCGATGGTGATGATGACGTCCTTGACGTGGAGGATAGTCATCCTCATGTTGCTCTTGGCGTGGAGGAAGTCCATGATCAACTTGCTCTTGTTGAATTTGAGGTTGAGGTGGAGCTTGACGTGCTTGTGGAGGGGCTTGAGGAGCTTCACGTTGCACACGCGTTTGGTAGTTCCTTTCTTGGATTTCTTCTTGAAGGGCTTCCTCTTGATTGTGCCGCTCGTGATTGCGGTTGGCAATGGATCGGCTCGAATCTTGAAGGGCACGTTGCGCCTCAAGAGCTTGCGCTTCACGTTGTTGTTGTTGAAGACGTTGAGCCTCGGCGTCTTGTTCTTCTTGGTGTAGACGCGCTCGTTCTTCTTCTTGGCGCCGTAGTCGTTGCCGTTCATGAGCTTGAGCAAAAGCCACTTGGTTTGATTGAGGACGAGGGACTTGCTCATCAACTTGCTCTTGTGAATGCTTGTCTTGTAGTGGGTTCCGAGATGCATGATAGTCTTGACGCGCGGCTCGTCAAAGAATGGTCGATGACGGTGTACTTGTGTCGGAGAAGGTGTCGTCGGAGTGTCGACTTGAGCGGCTCTGTCTTGAAGATGAAGAAGTGGAAGGATGTCGGTTCCTCATCAAGGCGCGGATCTCGTCCATTCTTGCTTCATTCTCTTGCTTGTGAGAGTCAAACTTGTTATCGAAGTAGTCTCTTGTACGTTGCTCGGAGAGTCACAAGTCGGTGGCAAGGTTGTCGATGCGGTCTCTCATAGCTTGTTGCTCTTGGTGTAACGCCCTTTGAGCACCAAAGAGGTGGCTCTTTGTGACGAATGATGACATGTCGTCGCCGTTCTCGATGAGAGGTGGAGTGGTAGAAGAACTTGGCCTATCCATCATACCAAGCAAACTGTAAGTGGTAGAAGGAAAAGAACGTGTACCAAATGCACCTTGACCGAAGTTGAAGGTGAATCAAGTTCACTCAAATGCGGACAATGAAATAGCACTGTTGGTACCAATTCTTGTCGGTTCTCACACCTACACACATAAAAGCTTATGGTGGAGCTTGGTTAGGATGGAGGCACAAAATTTGATGCAATAGTAAGTGAGCTTCAATAATGTTGGAAAAGATTCACAAATTTGCAAATGCAACAAGTAGACCAAGCAAGTATGGGTACACGGAAACACACACGCAAATAGATAAATGGGATTGTGCAATCCAAAATTGAGCCAAAATGTGGAAACCACGAAATGCTCTTGTTGCACAATACTAAAGAGACGCTAGCACGATTGCAAAATAGGCAGATACGCTAACTTGTGCACAACCTACTAGGCAAAAATGCAACGATCTCTATCCCAGGTAAGCTATATGTATGATATTTCGGTGCAATGATCCAAGATGATCCAATATGACAATCTTAATGTTGTATGATGCTATGGTTCTTGCTTATAAGCTCTTTGCTTATTTTTTCTCTTTGCTTAAAAGCTTGGGTGGCTCTTTCACTTTTGAGCTCTTTTCTCATGCAAAACTTCACGAACCAAGGTAGCAATTGCGCATGCTTTGGCAACTTTGTGACACACAAGTTGATCTCAAGATATGCACCCCTATTGTATGGTATGTATGCTATGGGGTATGATCACTAATGTGCATAAGTCACGTTGCCTGCAATACTCAACGGCTAGTCTCGATGGGTAAGCTACGCAAAAGTAGGGACAATGTGGGTATCAAATGCAATTGCAAGTTATGACCAAGATGTCGTCGAAGTTACCATCCTTGGCGATGATGAGACCCTTGCGAAGATGAGCCGTGGTGGCGATGACGTCAACCGTACCTAGATAGCTGAAACACAAAAGGATACGGGATCCACAACTCAAAATCTCAAGGACCAAAGTATGGTAAAATCGTCATAGGAGGTAGCGGGGAAGATTTTGGTGTATGTGGGTTTGGAAGATGTGGTGGAATGTGGGGTTGTGGTGGTGGCCGAACTGTCAAAGTTCAGTTTCGTCAGGGTTTCCCGGATGTCCGGGCTTTTACGGTCGTCCGGACTTCGTCGGACGTCCGACCTTTTCCGGTCGTCCGGAGCCTGGGCGAAAATCGGGCTCGGGAAGAAGAACTGCGAGATTTCCGGGGAAGAAGAAGATGGTGAGGTCGAAATCGAGTGATATGGTGGATGGAAAAGGGTGGGGAGGGTGAGGAAGGCTAGATCCACACGTAGCAACACAAATCCATGGACCAAATCCAACAAAATCTCAACTCACAAACAAATCACAAAAAAATGGGGCTATTTTTGGTGGGGAATTTTCGGAATTAGGACGAAAACAACAAAATCAAGCTAGAAAACACGGGGTAGGGGCTCCAAAAACGTGATCAACGTGGCTCATGATAGCAGGATGATGTAGGGTGGAACCCTATGTGGATGATCTTTCACGTTTGGAGGGATCCTACGGGAAATCACGAAGAACACACGGAAGCACATAAGGGAAACACGGGGAAAACGAGATAGAGAATCACTAAACCGACATAGAATCAATCACACCAGTGCTAGATCACCGACAATATAGAGTAACATAAGATCCACGATCAACTAAGGTAAGGATACATAGGAACAGTTCTTCTCCGTACGGAGGTCTTGATGGTCTTCCCTCGAAAGGGGTCTTGAATCCGCTTGGGGGATCTTCTCCGAAGAGGTCCTGAGCTCCGAGGAGAAGTAGCCAAGTGGATGAGCAAGGCTCTCACACAAAATATGAGCTAAACCTATGCTGCCCTAGAAAGGAGATGGGGGCATCCTATTTATAATCTTAGTGCAAATGGAAGTCAAAACGAAGGGGTACAAGAGCTCCAGCCCGCAGGTTCGGTCACTCAGGAGTCGAACGTCCGGAAGGCGTCGGACATCCGGAGGCTCGGGACGGTCCGGTCGTCCGGGCGCGCTTGGACGTCCGTTGTTTTAGCTCTGGTGGAGGCGCGTCGGTCGTCCGTAGATGGTCGGACGTTCGGAGCTTCTGGAGGGGCCGGACGTCCGGAGGCTGTCGGTCATCCGTAGATTTGGTTCGGGTGGTGATCGTCCGGTCGTCCGGAGCGTCTCAGACATCCATAGATTCGGTTCGGGTAGCCTGGTACCGGACGTCCGGAGGGTCCGGTCGTCCGTGTCCTGGGACTTGTCGGACGTCCGGATAGGGTTGGACGTCTGATGCCTGTAGCTTCTGCTGCAGCTCTTCTTTTTGTCCATCATGCTTGGGGTCCTCGCCGTCTTGGCTCTTGTATGTAGTTGTTCCGTAGCTCGCTTCCAGGCACCTGATGACACACAGAGTTTCTGAATGAGGTAGTAGCCATGTCTCGCGAGTAGGGATAGGAAGTTCGGAGAGGAGCGAGTTCACCTTATCTTCAATAGCCTTAGCTCGGGCTCGTGTCATGGGTCCAAGAGGTGTTGAGGGAGAGGTGGGCACGTCCATGGGGATGAGCGAGGGATGCTCCACATCACTATTTTCCACAAAAAGTGAGATGAGAGAAGTGTGTGAGAACCCATCGAGTATGATGCACTTTGTCCTTGTGTGCAAAGATGGAGAGCCAACAACTAACACTTCTCATGAGCTACCTTTAGTGTTTCAATCTCTTTTGCAGGAATTCAACGATATTTTCCCCGATGAGCTACCTGCGGATCTACCTCCACTATGAGGCATTGAGCATCGAATCGACCTCATCCCCAGAGCGCCACTTCCAAACAAAGCTCCATACCGTGTCAATCCCGAAGAAACCAAGGAGATTCAACGGCAAGTACAACAACTCATCGACAATGGTCATGTACGTGAAAGCTTAAGCCCATGTGTCGTTCCCGTTATACTTGTGCCTAAGCCCGATGGAAGTTTCCGCTTGTGTTCCTATTGTAGACCCATAAATGCCATTACCGTTTGATATAGGCATCCCATTCCTCGCTTAGATGATATGCTTGATGAACTTAGTGGAGCCAACTTTTTCTCAAAAATTGATCTTAAAAGTGGCTATTATCAAATCCGCATTCAAGAAGGTGATGAATGGAAAACCGCTTTCAAAACCAAATTCGGCTTATATGAGTGGTTAGTGATGCCTATGGGTTTGTCGGAAGCACCAGGTACTTTCGTGCGTCTTATGCATCATGTGCTTAGACCTTACATTGGAGTCTTTGTTGTGGTTTATTTTGATGATATCCTTGTGTTTAGCAAAACCATGGGAGAGCACATTAATCATGTTAAATCTGTGTTGCAAACCCTTCGCAAGGAAAGCCTTTATGCGAACTTGAAAAAATGCACTTTTGGCGTTGACAAAGTGGTTTTCTTGGGTTTTGTTGTCTCTTCCAAGGGTGTCCATGTTGATGAAACTAAGATTAAAGCAATTAAAACTTGGCCCCAACCCACCAATTTGCAACAAGTGCGTAGTTTTCTTGGTCTTGCAGGATTTTATCGCCGCTTTGTGAAAAACTTTAGCACAATTGCCGCTCCTTTGCATGCTTTGAGTAAGAAGAATGCTCCTTTTGTTTGGGGATCTTTGCAATCCACCGCTTTTGATGAGCTCAAGTCTTTGCTTACACATGCTCTGATTCTTGCATTGCCCAACTTTGAGAAAACTTTTGAGGTTCATTGTGAAGCAAGTGGTACCGGAATTGGCGGAGTTTTGATGCAAGAAAACCGAGCCATTGCATATTTTAGTGAAAAACTCTCCGGTGCTCAACTTAACTATCCAATCTATGACAAAGAATTGTATGCTTTAGTGCGTGTGCTACATGTTTGGGAACATTATCTTAGACCTCATGAATTTGTCATCCATACCGATCATGAAACGCTTGAGTACTTAAAAGGTCAAACTAAGTTGAACAAGCGTCATGCCAAATGGAGTGAATTTATTGAATCTTTTCCTTATGTGATCAAGTACATTAAGGGTAAGGAAAATGTTGTTGCGGATGCACTTTCACGCATATGCATGCTTGTCACTCAACTTGAGTTAAATGTTATTGGTTTTGAGCATATAAAAGACTTGTATGAGCATGATCCTTCTTTTGCTACTCCTTATGCTAAGTGTTTGACACACACGTCTTGGGAACGATACTACATAAAAGATGATTATCTTATGAGAGCTAACAAAGTTTGCATTCCCGAGTCTTCTCTTCGTTTGCTACTTTTGCAAGAGGCTCATGGAGGTGGACTCATGGGACACTTCGGACGCGACAAGACTTTCGCCACGCTCTCCAAGAACTACTTTTGGCCCAAGATGTACCGTGATGTCTCACGCTTCACCAACCATTGCTCTACATGTCACAAACCTAAGTCTAAAGCTCAATCCCATGGTTTTTACATGCCACTCCTATTCCTTATCAACCTTGGGAAGACATTAGCATGGATTTTGTACTTGGTTTGCCTACAACTCAAAAAGGTAAGGATTCCATCTTTGTTGTTGTGGACCGATTTTCTAAGATGGCACATTTCATCCCTTGCAACAAGATAGACGATGCCTCACATATTGCCAATCTCTTTTGTAGGGAAATCTTGCGACTTCATGGAGTGCCAAAGACGATTGTCTCGGACCGCGACGTCAAGTTCTTGAGTTACTTTTGGAAGACCCTATGTGCCAAGCTCGGAATCAAGCTATTGTTCTCCTCGGCATACCATCCTTAAACCGACGGCCAAACGGAGGTGACAAACCGTACACTTTCCACTCTACTTCGCGTGTTGATCAAGAGGAACATCAAGGAGTGGGAGGCGTGTCTACCCATCGCCGAGTACGCCTACAACCGTGCAAGACATTCGACGACCGGCAAGTCCCCCTTCGAGGTCGTCTACGGCTTCAACCCGTTATCCCCATTGGACATTCTACCTCTTCCTCTACAAGAGCGCACCAACCTCGACGCAAGTGCCCGTGCAGGCTACATCAAGAAGATGCATGAAGATACAAGGCACACCATCGAGCGTCAAGTACAACGCCTCGCGACCAAGCTCAACGTCAACAAGCATCCCATGATATTCAACATTTGAGACCTCGTGTGGCTACACCTTCGCAAGGACCGCTTCCCCAACGAACGCAAGTCCAAGCTTCTCCCTCGAGCTGACGGACCCTTCAAGGTGTTAGCACGCTACAATAACAATGCTTACAAGATCGATCTCCCACGAGACAAGTACAACGTGAGCGACACCTTCAACGTCTCCGATCTCTCCCTGTACCATGGTGATGAGGATTTCGATCCGAGGTCGGATCTTTCACAAGAGGGGGGGGAGATGATGCGGAGCATCCCTCGCTCATCCCCATGGACGTGCCTACATCTCCCTCAAGACCACTTGGACCCATGACACGAGCCCGAGCTAAGGCTATTGAAGATAAGGTGAACTCGCTCCTCTACGAACATCCTCTTCCTACTCACGACACATGGCTACTACCTCATTCGGAAACTCTGTGTGTGATCAGGTGTTTGAAGGCGAGCCATGGAACAACTACATACAAGAGCCAAGACGGCGAGGACCCCAAGCATGATGGACAAGAAGAAGAGCTGCCGTGGAAGCTACAGGCGTCGGACGACTGACCCAGTCTGGACGTCCGACGAACGCCAGGACACGGGCGACCGAGCTTCCCGGACATCCAGTACTTCGCCACCCGAACCAAATCTACGGACGTCCGAAGCGGACCGGACGACCGGATGACATGCATCCGAGCCGAATCTACGGACGACCGACGACCTCCGGACATCCTGACTGTCACGAAGCTCCGGACGACCGACCCTCTCCGGACAACCGACCCTCTCCGGACGACCGACGCGCCCACGTCAGAGCTGAATCTACGGACATCCGAGCATGACCGGACGACCGGACTGTCCCAAGCCTCCGGACGTCCGACGCCTTCCGGACGTCCGGCACCTAAGTGACCCCACCTGCGGGCTGGAGCCCTTGTATCCCTTCACTTTGACTTCCATTTGCACTACGACAATAAATAGGTTGCCCCCACCTCCTAGTTAGGGTTAGCATTGGTTTAGCTCATATTTTGTGTGAGAGCCTTGCTCATCCACTTGGTTACTTCTCCTCGGAGCTCACGACCTCTTCGAAGAAGATTCCCCAAGCGGATTCAAGACCCCTTTCTAGGGAAGACTATCAAGACCTCCGTACGGAGAAGAACGGCTCCTTTGTATCCTTACCTTTGTTGATTGTGGATCATATGTTACTCTATGTTGTCGGTGATCTAGCACTCGTGTGATTGATTCCTTGTTGGTTTAGTGATTCTCTCTCTTGTTTTCCCCGTGTTTCCCCTTTGTGCTTCCGCGTGTTCTTCGTGAATCCCCGTAGGATCCACTCCAAACGTGAAAGATCGTCACTATAGGGTTACGCCCTACATCAGAGGGCGCCCCCTTTTTGGATCCGAGGGGAGAAGTAATGGCGGAAGAGCACCGTGTTGGGGTGCACCCCGGCGAAGCCATCGCAGAGGTGTGCAAAGAGAGCCATGCATACCACGGCATTCGGAGTAAAATCCAGAAGGCAGAAGCCATAGGTGTGCATGATTTCCTTGATGAAATCAGAAAAAGGGGGACAGAGCCCGCAGGAGAAGTAGTCGACAAAGAAGGGGTACCGATTTGGGGCGGCCTCGACGCTGGCGGGAACGACGTGCATGGCTGGGTGCCCCGTCTTCTCTCCTCCCGTCTTCACCCCCCACAGATCTTTGAAGAAATCTCGGAGCTCGGAGACATCGACCGTCGAGGGGAAGTAGGCGAACTGCGCCCATCGCGCCACCAGCTCGCTCTCCGGTTGCTCCCTCGCGCCGATGTCTTTAGCCACTCCCTTGCTTTTGGTGGATTTGGGCGCCATGACGGTTGCGAGAGGCAAGAGAGCAGAGGATGGTGCAAGCGCGGCGACGGTGGACGGAGACAGGGGCTCAAGGAGGAAGAAAAAAGGGGGCGGCGGTTCTGAGATTGGAGAAGGCGCAAGGAGGGGGGGGAGTAAAGTGAGCAGCGCGCCTGCGGTTATTCCTTTTTACGGGGAAGGCGCGGGCCACCTCCTTTCCCATTAACTGCGATATGACGCATGCGTGCGGGAATTGTCCCACGCATGCCTCCCATGTCACGCGCGCTCCTCCACGGCGTTGTTCAACGCAGGTCGTGGGGAAGCACAGTGGACGAAACAGTTACTGTGGTAAAATCTGCCCCGCTTGCCCACGCACCGTTGTGGGCCTAGCCCAACAACGTGTCGCGCTTATGTGTGGCCCAGGCCCGGGGGCTCCTGTCGGTGTACAAAACTAGGGGCTCTCCTTTTGACCCCTTTACTTGTGCATGGGCAGTCAGAGCCACGCGCCATGGCCGCACATAGCAGGGCAACAAAGGGAAGCCGGAGAGAAGCCGAAGGCATGAGACAAAAAAAGCAACGTCAAGGACCAAGGCCACAGAGATCGGATGGACGAAACAGGTTTCCCCGGCAAGACCCTTGCCGAGGCAGCCTCAGCAGCCCCGGCAAGCCCCTTGCCGGGGCAGCTCGCCCACGCCAGCGGAGCGAGCCACCTTCGAGCCCACGGTCTCCAACGCCAACAACCACGTTGGGCCAGGGCTCGGGAGGCACCTCCATGGTGACATGCAGATCTTTGTGAAGACAAAGAATATTCAAGATCAGATAAGGATTGGAGGGCAATAATCCTCGTCAAGATTCTTACTGAGTAAAACCCACACGACCCCCGGCAAGACACTTGCCGGGAACGATAGGGCGCCACGACAAGACTCTTGCCGGGCCACCCGGCAAGACCCTTGCCGAAGGCAACAGCGGGGCCGCTGCCAGGCCTACACCAACCAGATCCCCACCACCGTTCACATGCAGCTGCCCGCCCAACCAGCTGGGCAGGCACCTGCGTGACAACATGCAGCTTCCGGGCCAACTCAGCACGCACCTGCTGATAGAGGCAAAGGTGTCCCGTCTTTCGATGAGATGATGGATATCGCTTTGGTGGCAGTCGACTTTGACGATCTGACTACGAACGTGCGAGGACGTCTGATATAGGCAAAGGTGTCCCGTCTTTCGATGAGAAGGTGGATTTCGCTTTGGTGGAAGTCGACTTTGACGATCCGACTACGAACGTGCGAGGACGTCGCGCCTTAGCAATCGCTAAACCAACTCCGAGAGGTTATTGACCACGCCGGGGCACGATCAACCTGACCACGAGGGTCTGTTTCCTGCGAGCAAACGAAGAACAAGCAAGAAACTAAGATTGCAATCTGGATATTGCGAATATAAGATGAAAGCTTTATTAATCAAGGTGGGGTTCTGTGACGCCTTTGTCTGGTCGTTGAACACAAACGAAGTACGCGAAGTTGCAGCTATGGCGAACTTTTAATCTAAACAAAACCCAAGGAAAAGCTACTAGATGGATCTACTTATATAGGAGCAAGGGGTGGCGGCCAAGGAGGTGGGAGGACGTCCCAAGGCAGCCTAAAACTAAATCTAGGTCGTACAAGGCCAATGGGCCCAAGTGGAGGTGATGTAACACCTTTGGACTTGTAGTTTGACTCAGATTCTGCTGCAGCATCAGATTGTTTCGTCCACAACTCAACGCTCCGGACGAATTTGAAGGTGATTCCAATTGGGTTGGAAAGTGCACGAAATCTAGTTTCCAACAAAAAAAGAATCACCCAATTCGGAGTCCGTATGAAAAACTTGTGTGCGTTTTGAGTCAGGTGTGTCTGTGCAGTCCGAATCTGAATCCAGAACGTGAGAGACTTGGACTCTATCTTCTCTTGGGCCAAAAGTGACGTGAGAGAAATTTTTGGACAGCAAATAAACATCTCTTTCTTCCTTATCTTCATATGTGGATTGTACAAATGTCCCATACACCTGCAATTAGACAAAACACAAAAGTGTGTGAAGTATTTTTGTTCTGGATAACATAAATAGATTATTGAATAGTTTGCACTAGAAATCACCTGACAAATATGCATATATGCAATATTTTTGGTCATATCCAAGGTAGTCATGTCCTCATCATCCTCCCCTTCTTGAAAATAAAGCCGTCCTCGGTGTTGCTTAATCTGAAATGTGGCTAACAAAAGAGACAAGGTGTACATGTTGTATATGTATATGTCATCCATTTTTACTTCCCTTGATTTTTGCATATATGACACATGAATAGATGAGTAACTTGCATAGTTCATAAAATCTAAAGCCAAAAAATTAGCACAAGAAGTAGAAGGCATGAAAACATTGCAACTCAGTTTGCACATATAACTGAAGCTCTTATTCATTTCAAAAGATTGACAATGTTCATCATTAAACCATCCCAACATTGGTGAATAAACCTTACTTGCATCAAATTTACATGCTACAACATGCTTAAATAAGCAAACATGCAATAAGTCATTCAACATAGAATCATCACCAAGATTAGAGGTTATATCAAAATGATTAAACATTGGTTCTTTTGCATCAATAGTTAATTCAATGGGTGCACTCAAAATTGTTGGTATTTCAGTTGTTTGATCACATGGCAAAGTCAAATTATCAACGTAGTCCTCTAAAATAGGTGGTGTGATCAAAGTAGTGGGTAGCTCATCAGATGGTGCATTCAAATTGACAAGGCATTCATCATACTCATGTAGAGATGGAAGATCAGTACCTTTGTCATTACCTCTTATGATCAACTCAGATGATGTAGCCACTCTCGGGGGCGATGTGTCACATGGTGGAGGTGATGTAGTCCTGACAACAATGGATGTGGTTGTCATAGTATGCCTAGTAGTTGAAGGAGCAATCATATCAACTCTTGGAATGTGCACCGTGCGCTTGTTCTCCTCGTGGCCAACACGTCATTTTATTTCCTGTTCAGCTTTGCAAGCAAGATGAAACAAATGGTCCATAGGATAACACTCTTCATGAATTAGTATCTCTTGAATATCACGGTTTAATCCTCCCCAAAATCTATCCATAAAATCATCTTCACTTTCTTCTAAAGAGGAATGCAACAAGGTAGTTTGTAAATCATCATAATATTTTGTTACAGTTTCACTACCTTGTTTTAAGTGTTGCAACTTCTTAATCATGTCACGAGTATAATAAGCAGGGACGAAAGTATGTCGCATGGCAAGTTTCAAATCATCCCAAGTAGTAGGTATATAATCAGGGTGTAACCGACAATATTCACTCCACCAAACCAAAGCATAACCAGTGAAAGAACCAACCGCAACCTTAACCTTTTTATGTTAATCGAAATTATGGGAAGCAAATATATTTTTTATGTCGAACTCCCATTCAATATATAAAGCAGGTTTAAAACGGCCATTAAATGGTGGTATAGATACATTAACCTGATCATGTGCATTTGGATGTTTGTGCACCTCTCGTGACGGTTGTGGTATTTGCAAAGGTGGTGGCACGTCTCCCGCGATCGACAAAGCCCATGAATTGACTCTGGATCCTGTCATGATTAGTAGAACAAGAAACAAAACCCAAAAATAATGTTCCTATAACTACTAGGATGTGGTGGTAAAACGCTAACAGTAAAGCAAATATCAATGTCTTACAAGTTCTTACCATGCAGCAGGCGGTGATCGGCAACCAGCGGTGTCAAGTAACTCCGAATATTGAGTAAAGCGATTGCCAGGGGAGCGTACGTATACACGGTGTAGAAATATGTGGAGCTGGGTTGGCTATATATGGTAGCAAAAGATTAGCAATAATCAATTCAAAGATGCAATGTTGAATAAACGCTCAACGACGGTACTGTGCTGGTCCTAGGCTAGACCGAACTAGAGACGCGAGCCTAGAACACTAATGAGGTCACGTCGTAGCACAACTAGCATCAATGAAGGACACTAAGTAGCTCTGGACAGCAAGATATAAGTGAAGATCACAACGGCAGTAAAGATAATGAGGTGAAACAACAGCCAAGCAGGATATATCAACAACTTTGTCTCCAACTTTCCTCTGAAAAAGTTTGTGCCGATTTTTTTGTTTTTTTTCTTCTCTTTTTTTTCCTCACACTTTTTTTTCTTTCTCTGACTTTTTTTTTTCTCCCTTTTTTTTTCTCTCGTTTTTTTTTCTCTCTTTTTTTCTCCCTCTTTCCAAAACAAACTAGATAAGATGCAGATTGGATCAAGTGAAGATGTGAACGATCTCAACTATTATTATGACAATGAATGATGGGTAGCACGTGGTGGAAATTGATGGATGGGTGGTGGACAGCGGAAGAGATAATGATGCAGCGGTAGCGTGACTAATGTGAACAGAACTCGAAACTCTAAACGAACTAGACACTAAGACCAGCAACTCGACACGACGATGCAACCGATAATTCAACTATGCAAGCAATGAAAAGAAAATTGCAAAGGCTCAGACTGGCTTGGACCAAGGATGAATAGATCTAACTCTTTTTTGTGGCTTTTTCTTGGACAATAGGTAAGAAAATAAATCTAATCTAGGAAAACTGGAAATTCTCACCGAGCAACCTGAAAACTGATACCACTTGATAGAGGCGGGGGTGTCCCGATCTTTCGATGAGATGATAACTATCGATTTGGTGGAGACGACTTTGACGATCCGACTACAAACATGCACGACGTTGCGCCTTAGCAATCGCTAAACCAATCTCCTGAGGTTACTGACGATGCCGGAAGCACGGTCAGCCTGACCACGAAGGTCTATTCCTGCAAGCAATCGAAGAACGAGCAAGAATATGATAAAGCAATCTGAATATTGCAAATATATATGAGGTATTGATAATGGTGGGGATGTGTAAGCGGTCTTGGTCTGGTCGTTGGACACAAACGAAGTACACGAAGTTGCAATGGCTAACTTTTAACTAAACAAATCCCAAGGAAAAGCTACTAGATGGATCTACTTATATAGGAGCAAGGGGTGGCGGCCAAGGAGGTGGGAGGACGTCCCAAGGCAGCCTAAAACTAAATCTAGGTCGTACAAGGCCAATGGGCCCAAGTGGAGGTGATGTAACACCTTTGGACTTGTAGTTTGACTCAGATTCTGCTGCAGCATCAGATTGTTTCGTCCACAACTCAACGCTCCGGACGAATTTGAAGGTGATTCCAATTGGGTTGGAAAGTGCACGAAATCTAGTTTCCAACAAAAAAAGAATCACCCAATTCGGAGTCCGTATGAAAAACTTGTGTGCGTTTTGAGTCAGGTGTGTCTGTGCAGTCCGAATCTGAATCCAGAACGTGAGAGACTTGGACTCTATCTTCTCTTGGGCCAAAAGTGACGTGAGAGAACTTTTTGGACAGCAAATAAACATCTCTTTCTTCCTTATCTTCATATGTGGATTGTACAAATGTCCCATACACCTGCAATTAGACAAAACACAAAAGTGTGTGAAGTATTTTTGTTCTGGATAACATAAATAAATTATTGAATAGTTTGCACTAGAAATCACCTGACAAATATGCATATATGCAATATTTTTTGTCATATCCAAGGTAGTCATGTCCTCATCATCCTCCCCTTTTTGAAAATAAAGCCGTCCTCGGTGTTGCTTAATCTGAAATGTGGCTAACAAAAGAGACAAGGTGTACATGTTGTATATGTATATGTCATCCATTTTTACTTCCCTTGATTTTTGCATATATGACACATGAATAGATGAGTAACTTGCATAGTTCATAAAATCTAAAGCCAAAAAATTAGCACAAGAAGTAGAAGGCATGAAAATATTGCAACTCAGTTTGCACATATAAGTGAAGCTCTTATTCATTTCAAAAGATTGACAATGTTCATCATTAAACCATCCCAACATTGGTGAATAAACCTTACTTGCATCAAATTTACATGCTACAACATGCTTAAATAAGCAAACATGCAATAAGTCATTCAACACAGAATCATCACCAAGATTAGAGGTCATATCAAAATGATTAAACATTGGTTCTTTTGCATCAATAGTTAATTCAATGGGTGCACTCAAAATTGTTGGTATTTCAGTTGTTTGATCACATGGCAAAGTCAAATTATCAACGCAGTCCTCTAAAATAGGTGGTGTGATCAAAGTAGTGGGTAGCTCATCAGATGGTGCATTCAAATTGACAAGGCATTCATCATTCTCATGTAGAGATGGAAGATCAGTACCTTTATCATTACCTCTTATGATCAACTCAGATGATGTAGCCACTCTCGAGGGCGATGTGTCACATGGTGGAGGTGATGTAGTCCTGACAACAACGGATGTGGTTGTCATAGTATGCCTAGTAGTTGAAGGAACAATCATATCAACTCTTGGAATGTGCACCGTGCGCTTGTTCTCCTCGTGGCCAACACGTCGTTTTATTTCCTGTTCAGCTTTGCAAGCAAGATGAAACAAATGGTCCATAGGATAACACTCTTCATGAATTAGTATCTCTTGAATATCACGGTTTAATCCTCCCCAAAATCTATCCATAAAATCATCTTCACTTTCTTCTAAAGAGGAATGCAACAAGGTAGTTTGTAAATCATCATAATATTTTGTTACAGTTTCACTACCTTGTTTTAAGTGTTGCAACTTCTTAATTATGTCACGAGTATAATAAGCAGGGACGAAAGTATGTCGCATGGCAAGTTTCAAATCATCCCAAGTAGTAGGTATATAATCAGGGTGTAACCGACAATATTCACTCCACCAAACCAAAGCATAACCAGTGAAAGAACCAACCGCAACCTTAACCTTTTTATGTTCATCGAAATTATGGGAAGCAAATATATTTTTTATGTCGAACTCCCATTCAATATATAAAGCAGGTTTAAAACGGCCATTAAATGGTGGTATAGATACATTAACCTGATCATGTGCATTTGGATGTTTGTGCACCTCTCGTGACGGTTGTGGTATTTGCAAAGGTGGTGGCACGTCTCCCGCGATCGACAAAGCCCATGAATTGACTCTGGATCCTGTCATGATTAGTAGAACAAGAAACAAAACCCAAAAAATAATGTTCCTATAACTACTAGGATGTGGTGGTAAAACGCTCACAGTAAAGCAAATATCAATGTCTTACAAGTTCTTACCATGCAGCAGGCGGTGATCGGCAACCAGCGGTGTCAAGTAACTCCGAATATTGAGTAAAGCGATTGCCAGGGGAGCGTACGTATACACGGTGTAGAAATATGTGGAGCTGGGTTGGCTATATATGGTAGCAAAAGATTAGCAATAATCAATTCAAAGATGCAATGTTGAATAAACGTTCAACGACGATACTGTGCTGGTCCTAGGCTAGACCGGACTAGAGACGCGAGCCTAGAACACTAATAAGGTCACGGCGTAGCACAACTAGCATCAATGAAGGATACTAAGTAGCTCTTGACAGCAAGATATAAGTGAAGATCACAACGGCAGTGAAGATAATGATGAAAAACAACTGCCAAGCAGGATATACAACAACTCTCTCTCCAACTTTCCTCTTGAAAAGTTTGAGACAATTTTCTGATAAATTCTTTCAAAGAATGCTACTAACTCAAGCTTTCCAATGCAAAAAGAATCACTCAATTCCGAGTTGATATGAGGAGTGAAAGAATTCTAAAACTGGCCTGAAAAATTGGAACAAGATGTGTTCATGAACTTCGGAGGGCAAAAAGACCTATTTAGAAGCTGATTTTGAGGTGTCAAATATTGAACTAGCTTCTGCAACTATTTAGATGCGGCCAAAACGGACTTCGTATGAGGAAGATACACCTGTTTTACTGAACAGGGCGCAAAACAGATTCCAATCCGAATTCAGGTACGAGATTGATTCTAGATAGATCCAATTTTTTTTCTTCTCTCTTTTTTTTCTTTTTTTTTCTTTCCTTTTTCTTCTCTCTCTTTTTCTTTTTTTTCCTTTTTTTCTCTTTTTTTTCTATCTTTTTTTTCCAAGACAAACTAGATAAGATGCAGATTGGATCAGGCGAAGATGTGAATGACCTCAACTATGATTATGACAATGAACAGTGCGTAGCACGTGGTGGAAATTAATAGATGGGATGGTGGACAGCGGAAGGAATAACGATGCAGCGGCGGCGTGACTAATGTGAACAGAACTCGAAACTCTAAAGGAACTAGACGCTAAGACCAGCAACTGACACGACGATGCAACCGATAATTCAACTATGCAAGCAATGAATAGAAAATTGCAAAGGCTCAGACTGGGTTGGATAAAGGATGAACAGATCTAACTTTTTTTTGTGTGTGGCTTTTTCTTGGACAATAGGTAAGAAAATAAATCTAATCTAAGAAAACTGGAAATTCTCACCGAGCAACCTGAAAACTGATACCACTTGATATAGGCAAAGGTGTCCCGTCTTTCGATGAGAAGGTGGATTTCGCTTTGGTGGAAGTCGACTTTGACGATCCGACTACGAACGTGCGAGGACGTCGCGCCTTAGCAATCGCTAAACCAACTCCGAGAGGTTATTGACCACGCCGGGGCACGATCAACCTGACCACGAGGGTCTGTTTCCTGCGAGCAAACGAAGAACAAGCAAGAAACTAAGATTGCAATCTGGATATTGCGAATATAAGATGAAAGCTTTATTAATCAAGGTGGGGTTCTGTGACGCCTTTGTCTGGTCGTTGAACACAAACGAAGTACGCGAAGTTGCAGCTATGGCGAACTTTTAATCTAAACAAAACCCAAGGAAAAGCTACTAGATGGATCTACTTATATAGGAGCAAGGGGTGGCGGCCAAGGAGGTGGGAGGACGTCCCAAGGCAGCCTAAAACTAAATCTAGGTCGTACAAGGCCAATGGGCCCAAGTGGAGGTGATGTAACACCTTTGGACTTGTAGTTTGACTCAGATTCTGCTGCAGCATCAGATTGTTTCGTCCACAACTCAACGCTCCGGACGAATTTGAAGGTGATTCCAATTGGGTTGGAAAGTGCACGAAATCTAGTTTCCAACAAAAAAAGAATCACCCAATTCGGAGTCCGTATGAAAAACTTGTGTGCGTTTTGAGTCAGGTGTGTCTGTGCAGTCCGAATCTGAATCCAGAACGTGAGAGACTTGGACTCTATCTT